>NW_015552566.1:1109066-1114448 GCF_001515605.1 Sinocyclocheilus anshuiensis
TGGTTTTTGGAGTGAATTATGTGTGGCTAAGAGATGATGGTGAATGAATGGGGTTGTGGGAGTGTGAGAGTTGAGTGAGGAGCTGGAAATCATATCGGAGTTTAACATTAGATCAGGGGACAGCTGTTTCTAATGAGTCTCTCCTAGTTATTTTGTCACAGTCTGTTGTACAATTATGAGGTGAGGAAGGCGGGACAGGAACAGGAGTGCAGTCCATGGTTTTTACTCTCTCTGGTTGCAGGTTTATGAGAGTGATTTATAAATAAAAGAGTTGGCAAGTCAGTGAATGTGGTGATGGAATTTGGAGAAGAGGGTTTAGATGAATGTTAGAGACGGTGACAGTGAGGTAACATAAAGGGGGGGTTGGTTTTCCCTCAGCTGCTGTCAAGTGTCTCAGTCCCAGTCTCATCTCTTTCTCAGTTTCATCTCTGTTTCTGCTCCATTCTCATCTCTGTCTCAAATCTCTTTCTCAGTGCCAGTCAGGTTTCTGTCTCAGTGTCAGTTCCATCTTTCTGTGGTAGTCTCATTTCATCGCATTGCCAGCGTCTCAGTGTTGGACTCATTATCGGCTCGGTGCTAGTCTCATTTTGTCTCAGTGCCAGTCACATCTGTATCTCAGTGCCAGTTGGGTTTCTGTCTCAGTGCTAGTTTCGTTTCTCTGGGCCAATTTCATATGTCTCATTTTTGTCTTTCTGGTGTTCTCATTTTGTCTCAGTGCCAGTGCCAGCTCTATCTCAGTTCCACTCCTATTTTTCTGGAGCAGTCTGATTTAGTATTAATGCCAGTATAATTTTTGTCTCATTTGGTCTCATATTAGGATCAGACTCATTTTTGTTTTGCCATCTTTCTGCGGCAGTCTCATTTTATCTCACTGCCAGTCTTGTTTCTCTCTCAGTGCTAGTCTCATTTTATCTCAGTGCCAGCCACATCTCTGAGTGATAGTCTCATTTCTGTCTCAGTGCTTGTCTCATCTTTCTGTGGCAGTCTCATTTTATCTCACTGCCAGTCTTGTTTCTCTCTCAGTGCTAGTCTCATTTTGTCTCAGTGCCAGCCACATCTCTCTCTGAGTGATAGTCTCATTTCTGTCTCAGTGCTTGTCTCATTTTTCTGTGCCAGTCTCATTTCGATTTCAATGCCAGTCTCATTTTGTCCCAGTGCCAGTCCCAGCTCTTATCTCAGTTCCAGTCCCATTTTTCTGGGGCCGTCTCATTTTGTCTAAGTTTTTTTCAGCTGCTTACACACAAAATCTTTACTTGTCACACAATTTCTGAAACCTGACTCAAACACCAGAACCACACACCAAATCTCCCAAACCATACACTAATTCTCGGCCTTTGGAATAATCACCTTTTTCAAAATTATGTTTGGTTTCTGTCCAACTACACATGGTTGATGTATTTATTTTCCTTTGTAGTGTAGTACTGTATTCACAGCCACAAATGCTTACAGTAAAAAAATAAATAGTTTGGTTTCAATCTTGCTTTCGTGTTTACCATGAATTTTTCCAAATCTCTCTGCCAATTACTTTTTTATTTTGTACAGAAATGTACATAGGAGCTCATGAAAGAAGAGCTTTAGATTTTGAATAACTGTGTGTATATATATCCAAAAATATAATCTTATGGCAAAGGTGTTTGCAATGTAAGACAAATGTATGCTTTTGAGATGTGTTTGTGATATTTTGAATGCAGTGCTTCTTTTTGCACGAGATGTGAGGTGTTTTGCAGTTTGTGTGTGCAATTCTTGGATTTGTGTGTAAAGTTTTGAAAAAAGAGGCAAGGTTTTGAAAATGTAAGCAAAAAACTGTAATACCAGTCTAATTTTTGTCTCATTTGGTCTCTTTTTCTAAACAGTGCTAGACTTGTTTTGTTTTGCCTTCTTTCTGTGGCATTCTCATTTTATCTCAATGCCAGTTTTGTTTCTGTCTCAGGGCTGGTCTCATTTTTAGCTCAGTGCTAGTCTCATTTTGTCTCAGTGCCAGCCACATCTCTATCTAAGAGATAGTCTCATTTCTTTCTGTCTCAGCACTAGTCTCATCTTTCTGTACCAGTGTCATCTCTGTATCTGTATCAGTGCTAGTCTCCTTTTCCTCTGCCGTTCTCATTCGGTCTCAATCTTAGTCTCATTTTTGGCTCAGCGCCAGCCCAATCTCTATCTCAGTCCAAAACTCATAGTCTTGTCTCATTCCAAGTGGTGAGGAGTTCACTGTCATTCAGCTCTAATGAGCAAAGCAAACATGCCACTTCTGATCAAACTCAGAGAGAGACAGACTCATGCTCTCTGCTAGAACTGAAGGAGCATTTGAAAGCCTTTAAAATGAGCCTCATAATGTGTGACTGAGACAGTATGTACAGTATGGACAGACACTGAAGCTATTGTGTCCTCAAGCCCATCACAGATGTTTAATCAGGCTGCCATAAACAGAATGAACTGAACATGAGACAAATGCTCTCATTGATGACATCAGATCATTCAGTTCATTTATTTGACTTTTAACTACTTCAAACCTCAGTGAATAAGATATGTTATAGTTTATGCATGTGTGTTCATGTTTTTATGCAGTTAAGCATGCATGTTTGATTTAAGAGTGTTCATAAGTGTTCATGTTTGTGGATTTTTTTATCCCCAGGTGAGTGTGTGTGTGTGTGTGTGTGTGTGTGTGTGTGTGTGTGTGTGTGTGTGTGTGTGTGTGTGTGTGTGTGTGTGTGTGTGTGTGTGTGTGTGTGTGTGTGTGTGTGTGTGTGTGTGTGTGTGTGTGTGTGTGTGTGTGTGTGTGTGTGTGTACAAATATCCCCACAAGAATAGTAAAACCTGAAATTTTTGATATTGCGGGGACCGGCGAGTGGTCCCCACCAGGGAAAAAATGCTTAAAATACTAAATGATGTTTATCTGAAAATGTCAAAGTTTGTGTGTGTGTGTGCGCGCGTTTGTGTGCATGTGTGTTTTAGGGTTGTGCTCAGTTCAGAATTTACAAAAAAAGACACTTTCATATCACAAATTGGATTTGAATAAAATTGTAATGAAATTTTTATTGGAACTTAAATAAATGTCTACATTTCTATCTATACATTATTTTTCATTCATTAATATGCTATGTGGTATGGTGTGATATAAATATTGTGCATTTTATGGGCATTTTATACAAAAAAAAATTGTATTATTATTTATTTAACTAATTCCTTTTCTTTATATTCAACTTCAAATTAGTTCTGTATCCTGTTTGTTACTTTACTAATCAATTTAAATTCAGTAATTGTAATTCAGTCGAATTGCCATTCTAAATTCAATTCTGAATGGAACACAACCAGAGTATGTGTGCATGTGTGTGTGTTTGTTGTACGTGCTTCTGTAACAGTCTCTGGTCTCAGAGGAATTGAACTGATTGAAGAATGGAAGAGAGACAGTGAGAGAGAGAGGGCGCTGGGGAGGCCGGGCGAGTGGACGTGACATCCCCAGCTGTCCTGTGACATCACTGCACTGGGGACAGGAAGTGCAGGAGTTATTGGGCAGGCCGGGAAAACAGGGGGGACATCAGAGCGCTGTCTGGGTCGCATAGCTTTCCATCTGGATAAACCAGAATGAGACCCCCTCTATTATGGTCTCTCACTCTCCACTCACTCCATTTTTCTCTTCTTATGTAATTAGAGATATAATGCTCTCCATGCCATGTGTTTCCTCATCTCATCTCCTGTCAGATTACTCACATCTCATTCTTTCAGTCTGTCCCCCTCAGGGGCTCACACACACACACCGCTGTCTGCCCACCGTCCACCCATATTGCCCACACACACACACAGCCTGTCATGCATTATGTACAGCATGCACAGGAAAACAGACGCTCATTTACTCAGATATGTGACCTCATTCTCAAGCAGACACATGTTTGCACTGACCACACATAGATACATATACACACGTTTACACTCTCTATTTCCCATAACATTAGCACATTTGCAAATTGAGTCTGTCAGTGACAGAACAATGTACAGCAGAACTGTTCAAGATGTGGGGAGTTTGTCAGCTGATCCAGGACTGAAGACTTTTGGAGGAAGATTATGTTTGATGTTAGACAGCATGACAAGAACCAAATAGCTACATCAGTAACAAAGTCAGTTCCGTCATGAGGCCCTAAAGTCAACATGAAACAGCTTTCACAACCCGGTTTACCTCTGTAATGCCATATATCTGAGTGAAACAAGATATTCAATGTGGGAAAAATATGGCTGGACTTGATTTTATTAGTCAGAATTGACTGGATTGTGGAAGTGGTCTTTATATAAGGAAAATAAAGAGGGCTTGTCAGTCAAAAAAGATGAGTATTGCATTACCAAAAAAGTAAAGTATTGCATTACCAAGTATTACTAAGTATTACATTACTATTCTTCAGAATGATGCTGACCAATTAATTGTTGTGACCTGAAACATGAATTAAGAAAGTAAATTTGATCAATTTTGATTTCATGTTGACATGTTGTATGTGTTTTATGGCTTTATTCAAGTGATTTAAAATTTTTAGTTTTTCACTAACCACGCATAAACATTGCTTTCTCAAAAACACGATCATGTACATACATGCTGCTTGCATATTATTGTAGCCCAGTTTGAGCTGATTACAGTGTTATTAGACTTTAGCCATTTATATGTTTATAAACAACTGAAAAAAGCACAAATGTCAGGGCATGTCAAAACTTCTCCAGGGCCCTAAAACACCCTCAGACCCCAGAGGGTTCAAAATTTAAGAGGGTCATCAAATAAATTTAAATTACATAGAAACATTGCTAGGGATGTACAATATATGTGCCATATCAGTTTTCAGTTCATATTAGAAAACTAAAAAAAATAAAAAGTATATATACAGTGGGTACAGAAAGTATTCAGACCCCCTTCAATTTTTCACTCTTTGTTATATTGCAGCCATTTGCTAAAATCATTTCAGTTAATTTTTTTTCCTCATTAATGTACACACAGCACCCCATATTGACAGAAAAACACAGAATTGTTGACATTTTTGCAGATTTATTAAAAAAGAAAAACTGAAATATCACATGGTCCTAAGTATTCAGACCCTTTGCTGTGACACTCATATATTTAACTCAGGTGCTGTCCATTTCTTCTGATCATCCTTGAGATGGTTCTACACCTTCATTTGAGTCCAGCTGTGTTTGATTATACTGATTGGACTTGATTAGGAAAGCCACACACCTGTCTATATAAGACCTTACAGCTCACAGTGCATGTCAGAGCAAATGAGAATCATGAGGTCAAAGGAACTGCCTGAAGAGCTCAGAGACAGAATTGTGGCAAGGCACAGATCTGGCCAAGGTTACAAAAAAAATTCTGCTGCACTTAAGGTTCCTAAGAGCACAGTGGCCTCCATAATC
>NW_015552566.1:1114539-1130778 GCF_001515605.1 Sinocyclocheilus anshuiensis
ATATATATATACATATATACACACACACACACACACACACATTAGTATTGGCCAATATATTAATCTAAACTCAAAGTCAAACTTAAAGTTAATCTTTAAAACACTAATAATGTAATAATAGAAAGATTGCATTTAACTATTATTAAATTATTGGTGTTTTTAAAGATTAATTTGTAATCAGTTTTTAAGTGTTAATGTGAGGAAACGTTAAAATTAATATCCTTTTTTAAAATTCTATATAAAATGTTGTGATGCCTAAATTCACGTGTAAATATAGTTTGCCTAAATACAGTATTACAGAATTGTAATACTGGTAATCTATCATTTTTGACGATAACATGAAAATAATTATCAGCTTATGGTCTTGATCAGAATTTTTAAATCAGTGCATCCTTAATTGTTAGTCTTTAAGATATTACTGGAAAAATTATTAATAGTTTTATTAATAGTATTAATAAATAAATAGTTTTATGTATATCATGAAATAAAATCATTAAAATATTAGTGCAGTGTAGCCCAATATTCACTGTACTGTCAATTACCATGGCAAAAATGTCGAAGGAAAAAAAAAAAAAAGAGGTGAAATGGTTTGTGTGACAAGAAACTAATAAACTATTTAAAAACAGCCTATAAGATTATGACGACTCACCTCAATCTCACCTGATTAGTCCTTTCAGATTTACATTCTTGGTTAGTTTTACGTACTTCTATATTTCTGTCATTACAATATTTGCAATCTGTGCCCGTACAGTCGTGTGTGGCAAAGTAGTGGTCATTCAGTTCAAAAACCTCTCATCTGAGCTGACACACCATCCTTTATTAGCATACATGTGTGTAGGTGTGTATGTGTATGTGTGTGAGATAGAGGGAGTGGTGGCTAGAGATTTCCACATGACCTGAATCTGAATGAGAAACACATGTTAATGTGTGGGTGGGAGTGTGAGGAGAATATGTGAGGGTATCCATGTCTAAGTGTGTGAGAACACCCCACTCTACCATCTGCAGGAATAGTTAATAACGTGTGTGTGTGCGTGCGTGCGTGCGTGCGTGTGTGTGTGTGTGTGTGTCACAGACCTTTTCTCCATCTACATCTTTTCCATTGCACCATCTTCTCACATACTTTGATCCCCATCCGGCTATTCTCCATGCAAATGGTGTTCAGCACCTCATCTATGGGGGTCAACACCACATATGGCCCATAATGCAATGGGTTTTGTGAGTTTGACCCCAAAGCTTTTGTTCTGGATTGTGTGCACCTGATTGTCTGCATTATACCTGAGCATGTTGTTGATTGTTCCTGTTTATTGCGGGATGAATGGTGGGAATGTGCGATATGAATGTGTAGAGTGAATGTAAAGAGTGTGTGTCTGGTCTGTGCTGTGTGACTGTATGCGTGGGTTTCTGGTGTCTGGCAGAGAGTGGTGGTGCTGCAGATGGCAGGAGGTAAGGAGAGGTGTGTGGTTGCATCAATAGGGCCTGCAATTCTCATTAGCACTAATCAAGGGCTTCCTGTACCAAGAGAAGCCTGGGTTCACCTTCCCAAGCCCTGCGAACAGTACACCCTCTGCCCCTCCTTTATACACAAACGCACACACCCACTCTAACTCTGCCCGGGTTACACAGAAACATATGCTATGTTCAGAATAACATGCTAGCATACTAGTCTTATTATTGGTGCAGTATGCAGTGTGTATACTGGACAAAGTATGCAGAATGTTTGTTGGCAGGGAATGACCTACTACAGATATCAAGCAGACCTTAAACAGAATGATATATCCCATAAAGCATGGCACTTGAACTTCCATTTCCAGTGTGAGGAATGAAATGGAAATAATTACAGACTTCAAAATGTATATTAATCTTTTTTCATAATTTATTTAAATAATAAATGCTTGCTAAGAACTTGCTCTATGGTAAAGCTCTAAGGCATTACTGACACCACAGTAGGACCTTCTGTAAATATGCTCTGAAAGATGTGTATTGTTAAAAGTGCTATGCAAATAAATTTGACTTGAAAGACATTTTGAAATAAAATTTCCTTTAAATAGGCAAAATAACAATTTAAAATGATAAGATACCCTTCACATGCAGTGTAATTAGGTCATGTGACAGCAATTTAGCATGCTAACAGTTCACAGTTTTTGTCATATGATGAAAATGTAGGCCTATAGGTCTGATTAATCATGCAAGTATAGTACTCTCATGACTGGTGGCAGAGACTAACTCAGAAAAGAAGATATTGTTGAATATCAACAATGGTTTTTTTTTTTTTTTTTGTGTGTACACAAAAAGTATTCTCGTAGCTTCGTAAAATTAAGTTTGAACCACTGATGTCACATGGACTATTTTAATGATGTCCTTACTACCTTTCTAAGCCTTGAACATGGTAGTTGCGTTGCTGTCTATGGAGAGTCAGAAAACTCTCAGATTTCATCAAAAATATCTTAATTTGTGTTCTTATGTGGTCTTATGGGTTTGGAACAAGTAATTAAGGACAGAATTTTCATTTTTGGGTGAACTATCCCTTTAAGGCAAGATGAATGTACAGAGCATGCACATTGAGAAAAAATCTCACTGCATTTGTACGATGATGACATTTACATTACGCAATGTATGCACACCTTGTAAGTGTTAAATCCAAATTATAACTTTAGGCTTAATGCTGCTACTCACTTACTATTTTTAAGTATAGTATGCAGCGTACAGTGTATAATAATAAGCTAGTATGCCATTCCAAACTTAACCATTCTCTCACACACCCCTCGCTCTGACTGGCTCACTTCCCTTTCTGACTTCCTGGGCCTGTTCTACAATCTCCCTCCCTAGTGCAGTGAACTCACCGTGCAGGATTCTCTAGCCATCTCTGCCTTCCACAAAATGAGTTGGAAAATGCAAAACTGTGAGGGAAATCTTTTCCATATTCATGCAGGCTCCCCACCCGCTCCATGTCTGCTGGCCAAGGCAAGGTCTGACCGGGTTGTCCCTGTGTGAACTCCGGCAGAGGTCGCGAACTTTGGACAGAATGGAGAAAGTGGACCACAGAGTGCTAATTGAAACAAAAGACCTCTTTACCGTCCGTCATCCTGGCACAACAGGGAGGTGCAACTTAAAGCCAGTCTACACATCCTGCACTTTCTCACACAATGACTTGGACTCGCTTATAACTGTTGGCCACACAGCTGTGACGTCAAGGCAAACATCTATATCAAAATAACAGCTCCACTGTAAAGAAGAGGGCATGCATCATTAATGCAGCGCACATATAGACGGAAGGGTGATAAAGCTCACCTCTCAGCACGTAAAACAATGACCGTGAGACTGTGAAGTGTGTTATTCCAACCTACTCTACGGTTGTATTTTTCTTTCTCATGCTGGACTCTTAAGAAACGCTTGGGTTAAATAGATTAATGTATTTAAGATGTGGAAATCAGGGTTGTGCGCCAGTCAGAACTGAATTAGAATGAACTCTAACTGAATTCCTGTATTTGAATTTATGTAGAAAACAACATGCAGAATTGCAATTCAGTTTGAATTTTTATTAGTTTATTTGTATAGGGCCAATATAAAAACACGAAACTACATTTTTAACTAGATGGGTTTATAGTAGTGCTGTCAAACGATTAATCGAGATTAATCGCATCCAAAATAAAAGTTTTTGTTTACATAATATATGTGTGTGTACTGTGTATATTTAATATTAAGAATATAAATGTATATACATGTAAATATTTAAAAATATATATACTCTATGTGTGAGTATTTATATATACATAATAAATATGCACAGTACATATACATATATTATGTAAACAAAAACCTTTATTTTGGATGGGATTAATCGCTATTAATCATTTGACAGCACTAGTTTATAGGTCAGACAGACAGATAGATGGACGGACGGACGGACGGACGGATGGATGGATGGATGGATGGATGGATGGATGGGCAAACAAAAAAGGAAATTGAAATCATTATCCTCACCAACTCTCTTCCAGGTTTCCTTGTTTCTCACTCACTCTTTTTTTCTCTCTCCCTTTCTTCTTTTCTGCCCTCTTTAATGCACTTTAATAGTGTGTGGGGAGACACTTTGATAGACAGACTGAGAGAGACAGAAGAGATTTGGTTTAACTTTTTTTTTTTTACTCCTCACACTTTTGGTCGTACACTGCATGTGTGTATGTGTGAAATCCTTTATTCTTTTGTAAGCTAGCCCCTTTTTTACAGTGCCCTGGGCTTTGCAATGGATAGCTTTCCCCCACCCTCCTGCTCCGAACGGCCACCCCCACCCCCAGCGCTGAAACCCAGCCAACCCCAGCTCTCTGTCCAGATGTGGGAGAGAAGGAGAGGCAAGGTCCAAAAGGGGATGAGGGCCTGAAACAGAAAAGGGCTCCAGAGAGAATGGAGCAAAAAGAGAACCAAGACAGCGAGAAAGAGAGAGCGAAAAAGAGGAAGATGGAGAAATGTCAAGGGGAAGTCTGAATTTGTTCCCAGGGTCTTTAAGTAAAAGTTGGACGAGGAATGGAAAGGTGTCACAATGGCTTCCAATTCATCTCCGGATGGTTCCAAATGAGAGGATCAATGACACCAGACTGTGCCTTCTTCGAAAAGTCAGCGCAATCAAGTCTGATCGCATGATCTCAGTGGACTGGAACATGGCCTATCCCAGAGAGCGCAGACTTGGCATAGTCATATCCATATAGTTGTTCCTGCTTGCCTGTGCAGGTCCTTCCAGGCCGGTTCTGATTTATGAACGGCCCCTGAGCTCTCACTCCATCCTGGAGGGGCTCTCTGATTAGAGATGGAGAAGAGAGAGCGAGTGCAAACACTCATGCATCCACTCACACACCCCAGCATTTGGTTCTAATTACACATGGGGCGACTCCAGGGCCGGGTGTCATCTAGAACACGGAGCTAGATTTACACTTGACATGTTTTATTCACACAGGTTGGTCCTGGCCTGGTTATTGCAACATATTATCTGGGTTGATTCATCAAAGGGAGCAGCCTGCTACAGTAAACTTTTAAATGAACGACTCATATGGGTCGCAGACGTGAAAAGTGGAGCACAGTCCAAATGCTTGGGTAAACGAGGTGTTTGTGAAACGTTTATGCTTTTTTTGAGAAATACTTGGACGTGGCCTTTGTTTTTGCAGAACAAGATTGAGGTTTGATCAGCTATCATTTGGTGGCAGTAATTTAGGTCATGTTTTAGCCGTCTTGAAACCATAATGTGGCACATCAGATGTGAATATTGTTAGCCAAGGGCTACCCCTTGCTGATTTAACAGGAGTGTTAATATGTGAAGCCAGTAAACACGCCAGTGGAATCAGAGACTTAAACACGCTGCCCTGCACTATTGCACTGAAGGCCTTAATGTACAGCAATTAATTGAAACTGGGGGAGATACAGTAAGTGTGATATGTGTACATTTACATTTACTCATTTAGCAGGTGCTTTTATCCAAAGCGACTTACAAATGAGGACAATAGAAGCAATCAATACCACCAGAATAGCAGGAATATGCAAGTGCTATGACAAGTCTGTTACCCTAACGCAGAAAAATACATTGTATGGGTCAAAATTATACATTTTTCTTTTATGCCAAAAATCATTAGAATATTAAGTAAAGATCATGTTCCATTAAGATATTTTGAAAATTTCCTACCATAAATATATCAAAACTTCATTTTTGATTAGTAATATGCATTGCTAAGGACTTCATTTGGACAACTTTAAAGGCGATTTTCACAATATTTTGAATTGTTTTGCACCCTCAGATTCCAGATTTTCAAATAGTTGTATCTCGGGCAAATATTGTCCGATCCTAATAAACCATGCATCAATGTAAAGCTTATTTATTCAGCTTTCAGATAATGTATCTCAATTAAATCTCAATTTCAAAAAATTTACACTTAAGACTGGTTTTGTGGTCCAGGGTCACATATATATAATAAATAAAAAGAAAACAAGTAGATAGAATAGAAAAAGAATAGGGAACGCTAGTGTTAGAAGGTCTTTTTTATAATAAATACAGTTTTTCTCAATCGCTTTGGCACATTTCTCGAATCATCCTTCATATTTGCAAAGAAGTGCATTTCTCAAAATGTACATTTCATTTCTACAAACAGAACCACACAATGGATTACCTGCGAAAGCCTGTAACTTGCTCAAAATCTTTAGTTCATCTCACAAAAGTAAGTATTTATGTCAATGAACATATCAGTGCCATCAGAATGAAAAGTCCTTGTGTCATTGTTCACAAAGAAGATAGTCAAAATGCTTACTCATGTTGTCAATTTAACAATGCACTCTCTTAGTATTACCTGACCTAAACTATGGCAACAGTTTGGATGACAGTTACTGTATTGAAATGCAGAAGGCTTCACTTCTTCTGCATGCCATATATCCATTTCAAAAGTACAAATTTACACACTACTGTATGTGGGGAATTGATTGAAAAAGACTGCATAGGATTCACAGTACAACGTCATTGAAAAGAAAAGGAACTATGAGGACAATTGCGAAAATACAAAATTAGAAAGGCAAACACTGTAAACCCACCTCAGCCATTGTAAGCCTGGTCCACAATAGTGTCCCTTTTTTCATCTGATATGCACCTATGTCCTTGGCCTCTTCTGCATTTTCCTCTGTACCCTTCCACCATGCATCCTTACTCCTATTCTTCCTCTCAGCTGTTGACCCTGTATTGATTGAAAGAGACTGGATAGGATTCAATGTCATTGTGATATAGAAAAGAAAAATAAATATGGGCACAAAGGAGAAAATACAAAATTAGAAAGGCAAACACAGGAAACCCACCTCAGCCATTGTAAGCCATGATTGACAACATGGTCCACAATAGTGGCCCTTATTTCATCTGATACGTGCCTATGTCCTTGGCCTCTTCTGCCTTTTCCTCTGTTTTGCCTCTGTACCCTTTCACCATGCATCCTTACTCATATTCTTCCTCTCAGATGTTAATCCTGATCATTTCCTAGATGTTCATCCATTGTCAGAATTTGTAACTCTTGTGTTGTCCTCTGTCTGTATGCTTTCCAATTGAAGGTTCATGAGTTGCCCCTTTGAGCTTTTTAAAAAAAAAAAACTGGTTTATAATTGGTTGATCTACATTCTCTTAATTAGTGAAAGTCAAGATTCACCTCCACAAGTCATGGCAAATTTACAAAAATCTAATAGAAATGTGTAGAAAATATGCTTGACAGTTTATGACAACTAGATCAACCATTTTGCATTTAATTGCTTATACGATGAACTAATGACTAGATGTTTTGAGTGGTAAGACTATTGCACAGAGAACTATATAATACATTTTGAGCAACATGACATTAGCAACTGATAATTTAGGAAACCGCAGACAAATATAAATAATCATTTGTATGAATGTACCAAAGAAATCGCAACTTGTTCAAAAGAATGAGAAACTGCTTTTATGATGTGCACTAGTGACTAGATAATGTGGAGGTTGAACAAGTAGTTTTGAGAATTTCATTTCTGATCTGAGAAATGCGCCAAAGCGACTGAGAAAAACTGTAAAAAGAAAACAAGTAGATAGAATAGAAAAAGAGTATAGAGAAAGTTAGTGTTAGAGGCCTTTTTTAAGAAAACAAGCAGTTAGAAAACGTATAGAGGGTAAGTGTTAGAGGTCTTTTTTTTTAATAAAAAAGAAAACAAATAGATAAAATAGAATTTAAAAAGGAGTGCTAGAGTTAGAGGGTCAAAAAAGATGGAAGATATGTGTTATTAGCCTTTTCTTGAAGATGGCTAAGGACTCAGCTTCTCGTTGAGTTGGGCAGGTCATTCCACCAGGAGGGAACAGTTAATGTAAAAGTCTGTGAAAGTGATTTTGTGCCTCTTTGGGATGGAACAATAATGTGTCGTTCACTTGCAGAACGCAAGCATCTAGAGGGCACATAAGTCTGAAGTAATTACATTTTTAACTATAAAAGTCTTACAGACAGAAATACAAATAGACGGACGTACGGACGGATGGATGGATAGATAGATAGATAGATATTTGGACAGATGTAAACTATCTCTACTACATGTGGTCCATCTGTAGCTCGATTGTATGTACTCTAAACATCTTTAATGAAGGAGAGAGGAAGAGTTCTCCATGAACTTGGACTTCAAATGCGACCCCCTCTTACAGTCTAATCCTACTGTAATGAGTTGGGTCGCGTTACATCTAGTGTCCGTCCCCCACGGCATTCTGCCTGAGCCCCCCCACGGAGCATGACATCACAGTACAAGCTAAGGCCGGAAATACAGCAGGTCCAGCCACATGCAACATGCGAGATGCAACCCTCCACACGTACGACGCACACCGTGCCGCCGGGAAACCCAGGGACACAGCGGCACAGGCTTGATGGACAAACCAGACCGCCGCACACACATGCACATTCTTGCGAGAGGAAAATGGTAACAGTCAGTCCTGTGCAGCAAAATAGAATGGTGCACCTTCATTGTTCTGGCTTCTGGACTCTGGCCTTGCTTCCTGACACCTTCCGTTTGGGCTCGCACACAGATGGCCATGGATGTACAGGAACAAGTGCGCCCACTCCGCCTGTCCAGACCCAAATAGAGAGGTATAGATGCTCATATGGGGCCAAGGAGAGGTTAAGGACTTCTTGCTGACCTGGTATGTGTGATGCTATTAGTGTAACACTGCCTGAAGCCTCTGATCAGATGAATCCCTTGTTATCCCATGCAGGGAGCATTCTATATCAGGAAAACTCATGGAGACACTTAATGCGCATGTTTTTATGTAAGTTTGTAAGGAGTTGCGGGGGTGTCACTGTCTGACAGGATGCATGGGTCAACTGTCTACGTGTGAGTGCAGTCGGGCCTGGGCCAGCAGGTCAGGGTTGGGCAGCCCACAGGAAACGGCCAAGACATTCTGGCCCAGTGCAGGGGGACTTAACCCTTGAACTGCCAGCTTGGCTGTGGTCTTACTGTTGCCGGAACTGTGACTCCCAACTTCAAATCTTTCCAACTGAACTACAGTGCATAGCTAATGCTATGTTTTGTTTATGACGCATGCAGTGTTAAAGGAATAGTTCACCACAAAAAATATAATTCTGTTATCTTTTTTTCACCCTCATGTTATTCCATATCTGTATGACTTTCTTGGAGTTAGTACAATTTTTTTTTTTAAATACGTGCCTCTATATACATTTCTGCAACACCATAATTACGTACCTTCCTGCACGTTACGCGGCAGTTTCAAAGTGAAATGTCCAGAGAGTGGTGCTAAAACACACGTTCAATACGTGACAGTGGCACGTTTTTATTACGTTGGTACAGGCAGGTATTGCTGCGTTTTTATTAAGCTGCTTGAGGTAACTATTGCGACTGTTCAGAATTCAAATATCTGGGGAGTGTCAATAAATTTTAATGCTCTATCGTGTTGGAAATATACCCTACACCAAATCCAAACCTAAACCTACCCGATAGTGTTAACAAATGCAAAAGTGTTATAAAAACGCATTTGTTGAAGCAGCCGTGTTATTTTAACTTCCTTACTGTTTTGAGCTGTTTTGTCGAACCGTAGTTTCATGGTGTTTGTACCGGAGCTCTTTATCTTTCAAGTGCAATGCTGTATCGCGTGAGCTACCGAGCAAACCTACTGAATTAGAAAACTCATGCATATGAAGCTGTATATGTCACGACAACGTTCAAAAGTATCAGTTTTCAAATCACGCAGGATGTTAAAATTGTTTTGAAGTCATAACATAATATTCTGCAAGTAATTGTGGGAAAATTATGCTTTATTAATCAAAACTCTGTACCTGTAAATCATACTTTGTGTTAAAAGGAATAAAAGTTTTCTGAGTTTTACTGCCTCTAGTGTTCATTTCAACTGGAAACTGCAGTGATTCTTTCTAATATGCTAGAAATCATTCTAGTATGCTAATTTTTTCAGGATTCTTGGATGAATAGAAAGTTCAAAAGAACAGTTCTACTGTAATTTAACACATCCTTGCTGAATAAAAAATCCTAGTCACCTCAAACCTTTGAACGGTATTATGCAATAGCATATTGTAGTATTCATGTATCCATAATCACAGGAACAAACACAAGTCCTCATAAGAATGTTTGGCATTTTCTTTCTAAATTTAGTCTCTTCTAGTGCTCCTCCTCACCCTGGGTGTGACAGTCCAGCCTTTCAGACTGGAAACAATGTGGAGCAGCACCTTCATCATGTAACGCAGCACCTCTGTGTCCCCTGCCATGATGACTCCTTCTCCCTGCGAACGCCGGTTTCTCTAGAGTGCAGTAAGGAAGGGTCTATAACACGCCTGTGGCCACGAGGACTAAATACAGTATAAATACTAGTACTAAATACAATACTGGAATACAGGGACAGGAAATGACTCTCAGAGTGTAGGAATTCTCAGACGGCGGGTGTCTGAGGGAAAGGTTGACGTTTTCGGAAAGGCAACTATGTCGTGATGTGCCATCGACAGCGTGCAGAACACGTTTACGTTGTTCCGCCTAATGGTTTTTATAAATAGGTCACTCGCATCAGTACTTCAGGATAGACGTCTGCTTACTTCCTGGTGCCACACAGAGGGCATCGCTGCTCAAGAGCCCCCTAGATAGTGGGCTAAACTTAAGCAGGGCCCATCCTGTTTTGGGATTCTGCTGTAACCTTGAGCGTTTCGACTTTCCTGCATCTCTCCAAAACAGTCAGCTGTTATCATTCCGGCGTCGTGTTTGTACCCCACACCACGATGCTAGCCGGTTGCTCTGATTCTTTACGCCGCATCTGTTTGTGTCTGAGGGAGACGTTCTTGACTGTATAATGTGTGCGTTCTCGTCCATCTTACCGATGGCTGCGTTCCAACTCTCAGCTTTAGCCAGTGAGGGCTTTCTTGGTTTCACATCCCTCTTCAGCCAAACACAAACACACACGTCCGGCCAGCCTGACCCGAGCTATCTCTCCCCCTGCGAGTGCCAGACACACACACATACACACACGCCCTGGACCCTCATGCTCTTCCCACATTCCTCCTCTCCCTCTCTCCTCTGTTCTTCTCTCTCTTCTCTGCTTGTGTTTCCTTCTCTCCCTTCCTCTGCCTCAGCACCCTTGTACATCTCATTGTCTCTGGTCTCTTCATCTTTCTCCACTTCCTGTGCCTTGCACCCCGTGTCCTCTCACGCCCCCTCTTTCAAGCTCCCCCTGTTTCTCTCCACATCTCTCTCTCTTCGCGACGTGACTTTTAGCACAGACATTGGGGCTGTTGCCAGTAATCTGGGGCAGAGAGATGAGCGGACAAACACACACACATGCAGACACATGCAGATATAATAGAGCACACTCTAATGTTTCTTCCATAAACACTCCTTAGGTATTTTACATCAGCTGACAAGAATACTATCATTTACAGTATTTAAGGAATATTGTAGATTAGACTCCATCGGCAGAGTCTGTGGACGACTGTTGGTCAAAACGGAAAATTGTTAACAATAACACTCCACGAAAACAAGCGTTATGGTTATACATTTGCAACAACCATGGCCGTTGTAGACATGTTTTACAAACTGAGGGATGTCAACTTTTTTTTCTTTTCTTTTTTTTATAATTGACAGCAGAGCACAGATTTTACCCCAGAATATTCCTTTAGTGTGCATTTATATTATATTTTTAGTGTTATTTGACTGCTTTATATATGTATATTTATACAAATTTATATATGTATATGTAAATATTGCATGTCACATATGTTTATATTTAACATATTTAACATAGTATATATATATATTAAATATGCATAATATTAAAATAAATATTAAATAGGTATATAAAACTTCTGATGAATGACTGTATAACATACATTTTTAATGCTTTTTGACTATTTAAAAAATGTAATTAAATTAAATTTAGATATTCAGTGTATAAAATACATACAGGCATATGTATTTAGAAATGTATTACAGTATATATATTTATGTATGTATGTGTGTGTGTGTGTATATACAGTGGGTACGGAAAGTATTCAGACCCCCTTAAATTTTTCACTCTTTGTTATATTGCAGCCATTTGCTAAAATCATTTAAGTTAATTTTTTTTCCTCATTAGCCGCAGTTTTCATATGAAATTTAAAGTGGACTGACTCTGAGGCGATCACGAATTTGTGTAGAGTTTATGGAGCTAATCGCTATAGCCCTGCTAAAAATGGCCTAGCAACACCCATGCTTCTTACATCAACCCTCTACGGACACCTTGGCAATTGAATCGCCATTGGCTAGTACATTTTTTAGTTTACTAAAAATGTTTTTTAGTTTACTCGCCAGACTGATATATATATATATATATATATATATATATACGGTATATGTATATACAGTATATGTATATACAAACATTTTACTTTATTTAAACATATTTAAAGAATATATCATTTTCATATGTGACTTGCATTGCATGAAAGCTATGCATTTTATCCATTATCCATCCGTTTTATCAGTATCTGAATCAAATGATTGCTAGTGCCATGTTTCACTTTTTGTTTGAGCTACAGAAGCACTTTAGTTTAACCATTAAACCTCTATGTTGTTGCAATGGCTTTTCCAATTGAATGATATTTTAATAATGTAATCACAAGCTTCACCCCACATGTATTTATTTTGCACAAAAAAGTTCACATGACAGTTCACATGGTTTTTCTCATCCTCACTGAATTATGAATTGTCTCACTTTGACTGTCACCACCTTTGCCTCCTTTCTATGTCGTCATCTTTATTTATATAGCGCTTTTTACAATACAGATTGTTTCAAAGCAGCTTTACAGTATTAAATAAGAAAGTGTTGTGTTGATAATGCAGGAGGACAATAGTAAACACTTTTTTCAGTTAAAGCCAGTTCATCATTGATTTAGTGATATCATCGTCCAACTCAGTTCAGTTCAAATAAATGCTTTCTATCCATCTCTCAGCTGTACTCTATCTCGCAGACACGGTTAATGAGTCAGGCGTTAGATTTAAAGGGAGAGAGACATTAATGAGAGAGCGTCATGTCACATAACAGAGACATTAATGAGAGAGAGTCATGTCACATAACAGGCTTCTGAAGCTCTGAATCTAGAATTACTTTGTTGTGTTGTTTTTCCTGAGTTGCATGGATCAAAAGACGGACATGTGATCCTGGGAACAGAGAAGTGAGAGAGAACATTTTTGAGAATGAAAGAGAAAGAAATGATCAAGCCATAGCTGGCACTCGGTCATTCACACAGCCCCTGTAGTGCAGAGGAAGGCATGAGAGTACAACATCTCCTTTTGGGTTCAAAGAAGAAAGAGAGAAAGTGAATGTGTGTCAATCCCTCAATGGATCTGAGACACATTTGTAGCAATTTTAGATAGTCTAGAATAGAGCACAATTTCATTTAATTTAAAATCTGTAGTCTCTGTACAGTCATCCTCTATGTTATCTGCTGAGGATGAATCCACAGTGAAGCTCAGTCATCTGCTCTCAGAGTGTTCACCGTTCACCCAAACACAGGGCAGTTAGTATTACTAATGGGAGCGCTAATCTTCATTTCCACCACACACACTCCTGTCTCTCCTCCACTCCCTGTCCTCCTTTTTGATACATGTTCATAGAGACACGAGTTCTTGAAGTCTGTGATCATTTTACCAATGGTTGTGCTGACAGTACACCACAGATGTTCTAAAAATCAACATGTCCCCAAATTACTAATATAATAGAAATTTACAGCTTAAATATCCTGTTATCAAACATCACACTCCTCCATGAGATGTTTCAGCGCCGCACCCGACTTTGTCAGATTTTGGTGAGATAGCATAAATTTCACAGTCTCAGAAATGGACTTCAGTATGATTGTACACGTGTGGTTCTTCCCCTGGAACACTTAAAAAATAAATGATCATACACTTAAAAGTAAAGGTTCTTTATTGGCATTGATGGTTCCATATAGAACATTTAACATCAATGGAAACTTTCCAGTACAGAAAAAGGTTCTTTATAGTGGGAAAAGGTTTTGCTGATTATTTAATTGTTCTTCACACTAAGAAAAAATTCAATCTTTTAAGAATTGTTCACTGAAAGCCTCTTTTGGGAACACATTAGTTCTGTCTCATCTCAATGAGAACACTCTTTTGGAACCTTCATATTTTAAGAGTGCAGGATTAAACTTTTTTATTAGACTTTTTAATTTATTTTTTTTATGTTATTTTTTTTTTTTACAAACTTTACAAATATTTTTTTCTTTTATTTATGAATTTTGGAATTAAATGTACAATTTTTAACTTACAATAATTGTGCTACCCATTTTATTCAAAAATCAATCACTTTCAGTTTTCTTTTACATTTTTTGTGTAACTCAGCTCATCATCGCACATTCTGCAGAAATGAGTTTGAAAGTTCATTAAGGTCATGATCAGATACTTCTTAAAACTTTCTTTCTTCCTTTTTCGAAAGGGCCTCTAACACTCACATGTTTTCAAAAAAGTCTACATTCTACCTTGTTCCGTGCCCTTGTAATGTGGCGAACGGATGTGTGTCTTTCTTATAAGTGTGTGACTATGTTGCCTAAAGAAGTAACACCCAAGTCGAGAGCTTTCGCACATTTCTTTGCAGATACACCAACACCCTTCCAGCACAGATACGGGCAGAGAAAGTGATAGTAGAGCTGATAGCACCTCACTAACTCCATACACTCTGAGATCACTGCGCTTCACTGACAGTCTGAGCCCCGAGCCAACCTGATCTAACAGTACCAAAGTCTCACTTCACCCCAGTACACCCGTATACACCGCCACTTTCACATATATCCTTTATAGATTATATAAATAATTATACATTCTGATGCAGGCTCACTCATTCCCTCCAGGCATGAGCAGTATATGGCAGTAAAGATCTGCAATGGTGTGTATGGGTGTATATTCTCTGTACTCTCAAGCAGGGGCTCCCATATGTTTACTGGCCTCAGGCTCCTCAGTACAACACAGTCTGGACTTGTACAATCTACATTGCATCTTGGACCTCAAGCGCTTCATCATAATTCTCTTTTGCACCATCTCAGTGCTGCAGCATTACTTATTCACTGTTCTCTCTCTTTCTTCTACAGTCTCTGTGTGCAAGTCTAGCACAGGTAACAGCGCAAAGGTGTTTGTGTATGATAATGCTGTGAGTGTTCAAAAACTCCATCTCGCTCAGTTGTTTTGACACAACTCCTCTGGTAATGTCACAGGATGGGTGGTTCTGTTTGGGTAGGTACCCACAGATGTGTGTCAATCACAAGACAGGAAGTGGCACTGAAAGTTTACACCCTCACACGTTCACACACCCACTCATTACTCTTTCAAAAAGCACACGTTGCTTTGTGTGGCACATATGTGTTTACTGTGAAGCTACAAACCTGTTATGATTGTTTAGGCCTTATAAGGTGTGTGTTTGAGTAGTTTATGCATAACATGCCCATTGATGTTTTATATTGACATCAATATTTCGGGTTCAAATCTATGTAAGGAGTCGATATTTCTTTGAACTTGTCACCATTTTATAATCCCTTTTTTACCTGGTGAGTATAAGTGTTCAAAATGGTCCTGCGTTGTGAGAATTCAAATATTCATTGTACTCTCTAAATTTGCATTATAGGTCATAAAAGTTGCATGCATCATTTTATATTATTAACATATTAGCTGTTTATTAGTACTTAAAAAGCACATATTCTGCATGACCATATTCTACATCCCTAATCCTACCTAATACCTAAACTTAACAACTACCTTACTAACTATTAATAAGCAGCAAATTAGGAGTTCTAATGGTTTGTTAATAGCGAGAATTTGACTTTAAAACAAAGTGTGACCATTTAAATACACCTAAACCTAAATACACATTTTTTTGTCATTTTGTTAGTTTTGTTACTCTTCACCTTATTTATCACCTCAGACGCGAATATTTTCACTCACTTCCACAAACGGTCATTATTCCAGCTAGCATAAATATGTTCTATAGAACATATTGCTAACATTCCCAATAAGTTATGAAAACATTCATTCTGAACGTTCTCTTAACGCTCAAAATGTCCAGTTTTTTAAATGTTTTAAAAACGTGAGCATTTCATTTGATCATTCTGCAAACTCTATAGGAATGTTACTGTCGAATGGTCTCTGTACTTACTGAAACAAGTAACGTTTAAAAAACATATAAGACAAATGTCCTACTACAACATTTGGGGGGGGGGGGGGGGG
>NW_015552566.1:1130936-1132750 GCF_001515605.1 Sinocyclocheilus anshuiensis
GGTGCGGGGGGGGGTAGTTGCATGAATGATGAATAAGAAATGTGTTGTGCTAACATTTTGAGGACATTATAAAGACCAGATAGCTTTGAACAAACTTTCTATTAATGTTAGTTGTATAATGTTGCCATAACTTTAGCCAAACTTCTAATTATGTTCCCTGTTCGCTGGGATTGTTTGTTGAAGCATGTTGAATATATATATATAAAATAAATACCATTACAGTTTTCTAATTCAAAAATTCATGTTTAATTTAATGTGTAACTTGCAGTTTCTTTGCAGATTGTGAAATTGCTAGTAAGTTTTTCAGTGTACTATAGTTCTTTAATAATACTATACAATAACATTTCCCCTGTACAGCTGGTATGCAACTTATGTAAGTGACTTATTTATTGTGGTGACATGCACATTGTGGCAGTGCACACCGTGGTGCATCATCAGCAAGCCATTCTTGCAACCATAGTGCATCCTTTCCATTACCACACTCACCTCCGCTTGTCTCAGTTACCTACTCATTGTTTTTTTTCATCTTCTTCCTCATAATGGCAGGCTGCTGGTCTGTGTGCATGACAGCTTGGCTAAGAGAGAGTCGGTGGTAAGAAGCACCGCTAATACATTACAATCAGAGAGTGTGAGTTTTTTTCAAATGAAAACACAGAGAGCTGAATTTCCCAGCTCATGGGGAGGAAAAGCACACTGTGAAAACTTAAAGAGAGAGAAAAAGAGAATTGGGCAGAGAGGAGAGAGGGGACTTGGAGCTGAAACAATGCATGTAAAGCTCGTCTGAGATTTTTCTCATTTCGTATTTGTATATTGATGTGTGTTGAAGTGTTTGCATTTTGCTGGATGGACCAATGAGAGTGAGGTTAAATGTCATATTTCACATTTAATGTCTTTTCACTTGTTGCACTTTTTTCCATCTTGATTAAGACGAGTTGAGGCAGAGCTCATACACATGTATAATGCAGAACAAGAAACTCTTTAAGTCTGATTTGGAAATCAGCAGGCAATGAGTGCTACAACATCATGAGGAGTTTTTACTCAAGCATTGACTGCATTTGTCAAGCTCAACCATTCAATCCTGTTATTCAGTTTAGTTAAGAAAAATAAATCATTATCAAACAAATGTTTTCTTTATGCCATATAAGGTTTATCAGTAGCTATAAACATGCTTTTGCTTCCTTTTGCTTTATTTTATTTTATTTTATTTTATTTTATTTTACTTCTCACCTTTTTTATTCTCAATGTTTATTTCATGTTTAAAAAATGGTTGCAAAAAAATGTATAATATAAAATGAACATAACAATATTGTGTAAAATAAAAGAGGCCAAGGTTGACAGTCAACATTTTTATTAGTAACTATAAACATATTTTTGCTCCCAAACTAGCTGGCCTGTTTTATTTTATTTTATTTTATTTTATTCTCAATGTTTAATGTTTAATGAAAAAAATGGTTGCAAAAAAGTAAATAATATAAAATAAACATAACAAATTTTATTTTATTTTATTTTTAACCTTTTTTAACCTTTTTTAATCTCAATGTTTATTTAATGTTTAAAGGAAAATGGTTGCAAAAAAATCAAATAATATAAAATAAACATAACAATATTGTGTAAAATAAAGGAGGCCAAGGTTGACAGTCAGAATTTTCTGAAGGAGAGTTTGAGAGCATGTTTGTGGAAAGTGCAATGTACACACCCTGTCTCTCTGTCTGCCAGCATCTTCGAGCTGTTTTGTGGAGCATGCTGTGTTGGCAGAGTTTATTCAGCCCAGGTTCTTGCTGTGTGAGATGTGATTCCTTCAGCACAATACGCCC
>NW_015552566.1:1132856-1133347 GCF_001515605.1 Sinocyclocheilus anshuiensis
AAATAATATAAAATAAACATAACAATATTATGTAAAATAAAAGAGCACAAGGTTAACAGTCAAACTTTTTATTAGTAGCTATAAACATGCTTTTGCTCCCAAACTAGCTGGCCTGTTTTATTTTATTTTATTTTATTTTATTCTCAATGTTTAATGTTTAATGAAAAAAATGGTTGCAAAAAAGTAAATAATATAAAATAAACATAACAATATTGTGTAAAATAAAAGAGCCCAAGGCTTATTTTATTCTATTTTGTTTTATTTTTAACCTTTTTTAATCTCAGTGTTTATTTAATGTTTAAAGGAAAATGGTTGCAAAAAAAATCAAATAATATAAAATAAACATAACAATATTATGTAAAATAAAAGAGCCCAAGGTTAACAGTCAAAATTTTTATTAGTAGCTATAAACATGCTTTTGCTCCCAAACTAGCTGGCCTGTTTTATTTATTTTATTTTATTTATTTTATTTTATTTTATTTTATTTTATT
>NW_015552566.1:1133682-1138896 GCF_001515605.1 Sinocyclocheilus anshuiensis
GAATATGTTGCAATTGTACTTTAAGTATACTAAACCTATACTAGGCCTAAAGTCGCCTAAATTGGAACTAATTTTGTGCCTAATGCACTTTAAGTAGTGCTGAAGGTCAAACTAAAGATATATATAAGTATATTTGATTGTGCTAAAGTGGATTAAGTATACTTCAGGTACACTTTAAATATCTTGCATTTAAACATGACATTATACAGGTCACACAATCCTTATTAATAGTGATATAAAACACATTTTATGCATAATATTAAGAAACGTGCATTGTGCAATTAAGAAATACTCCAAATAAAGTTTACTTATAATTTTATATCTATAAATAAATTATTTACTAAAACTAGGGTGGGTGTGTGTGTGTGTACACACCCTATATATATATAAAAATATAACTAATATTTTGCATAGAACATATATTTAAAAATAAATTGAAATTCAAAGAAATCCATATAACTAATTTTAACTAGATAAGTTTATAGACCATGTAGATAGATGGATGGATGGATGGATGGATAGACCATGTAGATGGATGGATGGATGGATGGATGGATGGATGGATGGATGGACGGACGGACGGATAGATAGATAGATAGATAGATAGATAGATAGATAGAAAAAAACATTCTATGAATTTTCAGTGAAAGTTATTTTTTATTAAGTTGATTCAGATAATAAATGAAAAAAATTACATTTTCACAATGGCTTTTAAACCAATTAGAAGCCTAATCAAAGTCATTCATTACGATTTTGAAATTAAAGAACACAATTTTAATATCCCACAAATTATTTTTATACAAAAACCTTATAAAACATTTGACATGCAATAAATACATTCATTTCAGTAAAAGCATTCTGCTTAAAAAAAAAAAGAAAGACAAAGGACAAAAGCAAACTATCGACAACACAATTAAAAAAAATACTGCTCAAATGTATTTTTATTGCCTTTTTTTGGTCACGTAAGTCTTGCAAGAAAGCACTTGAAAGTGGCATATTAAATTGTGTTATATTTGAAACAAGTTCAGAACAAGAAGTAATGGTGATCAGTGATATCAAAACAGACCTGCTGGTGTATTACTTGGCTGGAGAGTAAATAAAATAAACATAACAATATTGTGTAAAATAAAGGAGGCCAAGGTTGACAGTCAGAATTTTCTGAAGGAGAGTTTGAGAGCATGTTTGTGGAAAGTGCAATGTACACACCCTGTCTCTCTGTCTGCCAGCATCTTCGAGCTGTTTTGTGGAGCATGCTGTGTTGGCAGAGTTTATTCAGCCCAGGTTCTTGCTGTGTGAGATGTGATTCCTTCAGCACAATACGCCCCTTTACCCTCAATCGCCGTACTAGTCCCTGGACAGTTTCTTCATTACACCAAAATTGCAGATGTGAGTTTTAGCTGAGAGCAATGAAGTTTGTTTTCTTCCAAAATAGACAGTCTTTATGTTTTCCTGAAAAATGATCTAACAATAAAATAAAAAAATAAAATAGACACAAATATATAAAACAACTGTTGACAGTATGAATATAAAGCTCATGTGATGTTAATATGCTGTTGGGGTTTGTTTACTGTGTGTTGATGCACTGCTAAATTCTGTGTATGTTGATGCAAACATGGCAGAACTCCGTGCCCTATGACATTATCTAACATGGGCACGGGGCACCACTCATTACTCGACACCAGATACTTCAGACCTCTGGCATTTGAGTTGCGATGACACCCAGCGGCAGTAGGTAAGGGCATTATGCCAGAGAATCCAGCCTGGGCATTCTGATCCACAGCCCTTCAGAGTGGCACTATCAGCATTTCATCAGCTCCACTCACTCACTCAGAGAAAAACATTGTGCTTTTTCAAAATGAGAAAAGTATAATGTGGGGAAAGAATGCAATCGCCATGCAGTGAGAACCTCTTTAAAAAATAAATAAATATAAATTACAAATACTTTGAAATAAAATAAAATAAAATAAATATTGAAATAAATAAAAATTTACACATAAATCATGAATTGGAAAAATTAAATGAATATATATAAGTAATTAAATATATAATAAATATATCAACAAATATTTATCATGCAAAATTATGAAAACATTTTATTTTATATATATTTCATTATATGTGTTTGTGCAATAACAATTGTATCAATAAAATTATATCCACATAAATTATATTAGATATAGTTTTTTTAATGATATAATTTCTATTTATAATATAATTGAATATTATGTATGTCTTGACTATGCTTTGGTGATTATTCAAACACTCCCAAATGATGATCATTTTATTTCATAAAGACATTCGATTATAAAAAGAAGTAGCCTTAGAAGTAGAACAAGTAGCCATAGAAGTCAATATAATGTTTGTTGGATTTCTAAAATTAAATTTTTTAATTAAATTAAGTTAAATTAAATTCAATTATATTTTTTAAATGTTTTTAAAACATTTCTAAAATCATGATCATTTTATTTTGTAAAGACATTAAATAAACATATAAATAAAAAAATGGCATAGAAGGAAATATATTCTTTGTTGTTAAATTAAATTAAATTAAATTAAATTAAATTATGATAATTTTCTTTTTTTTTAATACATTAGATTATAAATAGAAATAAAAAGTGGCCTTTAGAAATCAATATATTGTTTGTTGGATTTTTATAATTAAATGGATTTAAATAATTAAATGAAAGTAATGTTACAGTTCAATAATTACTCACTCATTTAATGTGTTAAGAATTGATAACCCTAATAAAGAGCTGAAGAGAATTCGGGAAGACGTGGGAAGTGATATCCGTTCCTCTCATATGAAAGCATCACGTTGTGGTACACGAGGGTTATCAAAACTGCTGTTTGAAATCAGAAACACATCTGTGTTTAATGTAAATGTACGTCTCAACATTTTGCCAGTCGCATAAATGATATCAGCCTGTTTCAAAGGTGACGAGCTCTCTTAAATATGCAGATTGAATTCATCAGTGTAAAGAGTAAAACTCAGGGCTCATTGTAATTTGCCTTAACACGTCGAAGCCCTTAAAGTTCAGGGTCTTGGCTGCAGACCTGTAACAGATGGAGTCTCAGTTCGCAGTTCTGAAGAGTTACATTTATTCTGCCGAAACTCCTGGAACCTCTCCTCCTGTCTGCCCCTACTTGTTTTTATAAACTTTTTGTGACTTCATTACAGATCTCAAAATTGGACCGTGTTATTTTTCCCCCCACATCTCAATAAGCCACACGTGGCAGAGTTCTGGATGTGATTACGTTGCTGATATTTCCAGGAAATATTTTCTCCAGTGCTGTCGAAATGTTAATCGAGAGATGATCAAGTGTTTGTCTGTGCGATTAAGAGGCTGTTGGTTTCAAGGTGTTTTCAGATGTGCTCTGGGAGGGTTTCTGCATGAACTCCAGCTGACAGAGTAATTGATATGAAGAATGTGGATCCTTTGTAAGTTATGAGATTCATTCAGAATTTCTCCTGTCTTTCGTCTGAACTGAACTCAAGCTGCTCTCAAGTCCAGATAAGAGTATCTGACCCGCCTTCACGCTCAACCAAATACTGATGACCCAAATCACCATTAACAGAAATAATGCAGTTTTTGATAATAATGTAAATTATAGTATTAAATTAGAAAAACGTAATTTATATTAGAAGTATATAAAGAAATATTCGATGGATGGATGGATGGATGGATGGATGGATGGATGGATGGATGGATGGATGGATGGATGGATGGATGGATGGATGGATGGATGGATGGATGGATGGATGGATGGATGGATGGATGGATGGATGGATGGATGGATGGATGGATGGATGGATGGATGGACGGACGGACGGATAGATAGATAGATAGATAGATAGATAGATAGATAGAAAAAAACATTCTATGAATTTTCAGTGAAAGTTATTTTTTATTAAGTTGATTCAGATAATAAATGAAAAAAATTACATTTTCACAATGGCTTTTAAACCAATTAGAAGCCTAATCAAAGTCATTCATTACGATTTTGAAATTAAAGAACACAATTTTAATATCCCACAAATTATTTTTATACAAAAACCTTATAAAACATTTGACATGCAATAAATACATTCATTTCAGTAAAAGCATTCTGCTTAAAAAAAAAAAGAAAGACAAAGGACAAAAGCAAACTATCGACAACACAATTAAAAAAAATACTGCTCAAATGTATTTTTATTGCCTTTTTTTGGTCACGTAAGTCTTGCAAGAAAGCACTTGAAAGTGGCATATTAAATTGTGTTATATTTGAAACAAGTTCAGAACAAGAAGTAATGGTGATCAGTGATATCAAAACAGACATGCTGGTGTATTACTTGGCTGGAGAGTAATGGGAACATTCACAGTGAGCTGGGTGGTTGAGTTGAGTTTGAGCCTTTTCCTCTTTTTCACTGTTCACATCGTTTTTTTGTACTTCTAAATGCCTACGATTGTTTTAAGTGTTTGGCTGGTGTCTGGTTAATGTACTGGTCTTTTTTTAATGCTCTTTACCACGACCTCACTCCACTTTTTTAGTCCTCATCACACTACATACTACAGCGTAAGAGTAACAAGCCTCTGTATGTGAGTGTAGATCTCAAGAGATGTTCTGGATGGTCTCTTTCTCGTCAGAAACACTGACTGTGTTTTAGTAATAGCTTTTTAAACTCAAAGCGACACTCCAAAAGGAGCAGGGCAGCCTAATTAAATCTGACCTAATCTGGAACAGAGAGCAGTGACAGGGCTGTATGCCATCCAGCTGCAAGTGTGTGTGGTCATGCATGATTACAGCGGCATGGTCCTATCAGGCAGTCGTTTTGCTGACGTTTTCTTTTGTTTACATGTTTGATTGGGCTGTACAGAACTTTTTAAGCATGTCTACTCGAGGATGATAAATACAAACAGAGCTCAAGACTGTGTGGCCTGGACTTTCACTGATTCGGATCTCTGCTTCCACAGTTTCAGCTGCGCTCCAATCTAAACATGCAGAAGGAGACGCTGGTAGCTGTCGAAGCTCACTGCCAGCACAAAGACAGCCTGTTCCTGTCACACTGAGATGAGGTGATCATTTTAGGGCCTGGTCAAAGTATCCTGATAGCTAGGGCATACGCCTCGCAATAGAAATGTGATCCGGGATCACTATTACGCCTCAATGCCACTCTAGGAAAACAACTTAACCCTTAAATGCATACCTCGGGTCTTTAGCGACCCGGGACATCAT
>NW_015552566.1:1140270-1178248 GCF_001515605.1 Sinocyclocheilus anshuiensis
TTTTTTTAAGTTAGACATCAACTTTCTTAGTATTCCTCAATCTATTAATTATAAACAATATAACAAGAAAAAAAATAGTAAAATATAAAAGAATGCCAGTTTTCTGATATATTTTTTGTAAAAAGTGTATAGGGTCGCTAGAGACCTGAGGTATGTAAATATATATTTATATATATATATTATATTTACATATCTGATGACTCAATATGTGCAATGCATCGTTTTTCCTCAAGGTGGCACTGTTTGATACACAATAATGACGTGACGTTTCACTCATAATTACCGCAGGCATAAAACAAACGAATATCGTCAGCAAAAATGTAACTGGTTTGAATGGCTTTACTGCAGAGCAATTACTATACGCAATGAAATATAAATGTCACTGCCATTTGATGCTGGATGTGGTGAATAAGCTGCCAGTGATCAAAATATTGAATATGAAGTCATTGAAAACGATAGTTTTGAGAATATGTTTGAGATCGTGAATATGAGGCAGATGCTGAATGTAGGCCGACTGTGGAAGTGCGCTCTGACGATGACAGCGATGGTAAAATCATCTGCTCATATTGAACCCTTTTAAGTTTCAAAAGGTAACGAAATATGCTTTATTTTATTCTTCTGTAATTGTTCTTAAAATATCAAGAGAGTTTTTTGCTATTGCAGCAATTAGAGATCCATCCGTGCTGGATATATAGGTCCGGGTCGCTAAAGACCCGAATATGTAATGATTGGCGAAACATTCATGCATTTAAGGGTTAAACGTAACTTGACGCTCTCACAAATGTTTCTCTGCTTGCTGTGTTTAGTGATCCATTGTGAGGTCAAGAACACAAGAAGACAGAGTTGTTTGTAAAATCAGTCCCACAGGATGACAACAAGCTGACATAGAAAATGACTTGTCATGAAGGTTGTTCCTGCCTTCTGTGCACTAAGAACCAACATAAAGAACCACTTCAGCCAAAATGGGTTCTTTAAGTACATGGGTCAATGACAAATAATGACATCTGAGATGATGCAAACAGAAATATTTTACAAATCAAAGGTGTATCTATCAAGTAAAAAGTAATAAAATATTTCCGTTATACCTTGAATACATTTGAACTCATTTTATTTAATGGTAGCCTCTACTTCAATATGTTTAACAAAATAACACCATAATTATATAATTTATTGTTTTTGTTGTGTGTAATTAATTTCTTATTCTGTTCTAATTTGTATTCTCATCATTGAATTTGTTTACATTTAGATTCAATCTGCTGTTTTTTTTTTTTTTAGAAAGTTCATTACAAACCCCTTATTATTGTATTTAAAAAACAATAAGTATTTGAATCTTTTTGAGACTACAACCTCCAGATAGATACACCAAAATATTAGACTTTAGGTCATAAAAAATTCACTCAAAATGATCTAACAACAGCATTCAAAATGATTTAAAAAAAAAAACAGCATTGAAGTCATTGTATGTATAAACTATCTGATCACTTTAATAGATCCAGACAATCATCAGATCATGTCATTGACCCATATATGGTTCTAAATTGAACTATTAATATAATGTGCTGTTTTGAGATTCCCACTCTCTCAGATTCAGTGGGAAGCATGAACATCTGTGTGACCAAGCTGAAATTGTGCAATCCTAAACATGTTGGCCTTACTGGCAAGTCCGGTATGAGTATGTTCATTTCCCTTTTATGAGGTCAAGTTTCCTTAATCACAAAGTTCCTTTTTTTCCGTGTCTCTGGAATATATTTATAGTTATTTAGTCAGAGACAATAGCCCCCGTATACTGTTTATATAGCCCATGTTACCCCGTGGAGGATATGAACACATGCTTTTAAGCTCACTCGGGAACTCGATCGGGGCGTGAAGCAAAAAGAAAGTAGTTATTCACATAAACATTTAGACAACCGTCTTCTTCAGCATGAAAACAGCTGGGCGCCACTTTATCAGAGGTGTGGGCAAGAGCTCAGCATTGTGGGTCAGGCTATAGGAGGTGAGATTGAGAAAGACTGTGTAGTGAATGAAGGGAGGAGATCGAGTGGGAAGAAGGTGTGGCACGAATGAGAAGACCACTGAGAAAGACTAGTGACCGAATCATAATTCAAACATCAAGCCTCAAAAATGGCGATGTGAAACAGATGAATGTGAAATCATGTCAAAATGCCCTCACTCCCTGTAAAACAATGAGACAGACACATGGACAGGTGCATTGTGGGTCAAGACATCCCACAATCATGGAAGATTCCACATGCCCCCAGATGACTCATTACAAGATTGCTGAAAATGAGTCAAGATCAACAATTTATGTTAAATCTAGATTAGAAAAAAAATAATGTAAACGTTGCAAGCGCTCTGTATTGAAGGAAGTGAGTGAAGCTAGTTTATCGATAAGCATTTCTTAGAATCTCAATGCTTTGAACCTGTCAAGATTATCTCTGTGAGAGGATATGCACAACTGACATTTCTGCCACCAACTTCATCCTTCCTGAATTATTTAGACCTGTAATAAACCCACAACAGAAACTCCATATTCTGTTTCCGATTAATAAAAACTTTAGATTATGCCATTTAAATGTTCTAAGAGTATATTGGTATAGCTTTGGTTTTCGGCTCTGACTGAGTGGGGTTTCCTGAAACTGAGAGGAATATTTCCCTTGGACACATTTATGAAGCATGGTCAGTATATTGTTCCACATTTTTTTACTCCATATCTCAAGTTTTGTTTATCTTCAAGGACAAGCAGGGTGACCAGTAGATTAATGACTCTGAGATGCCAAAAACCACCTCCATTCAATTTTAAAGGAAGGTATGGAAGATTATTAAAAGGTTATTCTGGGTTCAATACATGTCAATATAGGTTAAGCTTAATTGACAGCAGTTGTCAATGAAAAATATATGTAGGGTTAAGTAGATATAGATATAGACACATATATTTATATATAATATCAATTTGTCTCTTAAAAAATAAAAATAAATAATTAAAACTGATAATAAATAAAATAAATAAATTATGGTTCTATGAGTTCTTTGCAGTAAAAGTAAATAGGGCAAATCAATGTGAAACATAATTTCATAAAAGCACACACTGAAAGAAAATGGGTGGTGAAACTATTTTAATTTAGAAATTGCTAGTAAATTTTACATATAATTACAAAGAAATAGCAAGTAACTCGTTGAACTAAAAGTGAGACTTAAAGAGAAATTGTTCTTGTAAAACAAAATAATTTTTATTTACAACTTTTTAACAACTTTTTACAGTGTATGTTGTTTGCTAAAGCTGTAATATTTGATTGTAAAGCTGTTTAAATCATTTTGTAAGCAACACAAAACCACAAAGTTATAAAATATAGCTTCATACAAACAAGGTTAGTAGGCTAAGTGATTTTTCACATTAACATATTGTTTACATCTTGTGGCTTTAATTTGGAAACAGTGAGTAATTTTAACATTTACAACATTTATTTTTAACATTTAGATTTGCCGCATTTACTTCAGATTTTAGTTTTTTTAAAGAAAAGTAGGCTATACTGACAAGTCAAAAACTGTTTTTAAGGTGATCAACGTTATGTCATTGCGCCTGTTTACACCTGGTCATTTCATGTGTTTTTGCTTATCGGATATCTATTTGATTTGTTAAAACGTTTCCATTTACACTTGGCCACATAAATTTGTCGTCACAAACGGATTTAAATCCGATCTTCAATTCCCGCGCTATATTTAAATTGAACGGAGTTCAAGTCAACGAAATCAAAAGATAAGCGCTGCATTTTATTAATTATCAGCTCATTTCAAGATCAAAGACCGCAATAGGAGAGCGCGCGGCATCAGCACTAGAAAGATAAGTTTGTCTAGCTACTTTTAATGAAGATGATTGTGTGTTGACCGTCTGCGTCTTACTTTGTTTTATTCGCGGCAGTTTGCGCGTCGGCTTGCTGAAGACATACTCAGCTACTCGTCCAAGTTATGAGGTTGCATTAGCGCAGTCATATCTGACTATAATGTCATATAGCCTATAACACGCTCACACGTTTATTATTTTAACATTTTGGGAGGAGTAACATTTACATATGTGGTTTCAACAATCAGATGCATTTACACTTGTCCAGTTTCGTCTGGAATGCGTCCCAGACCACCTCCTGAAGTGGTTTGAGCAATCGAATTTATATCCGTCTCGAATGCGTTTCGGAGGGCATTTACACCTGGTCTTGTCACGATCGGATGACCAGGTGTAAACAGTCCCATTATGTCAATCTACTATAGATTGCGCTTAATTTGTATTGAAACCAAAATATTCCTTTAAGAAACATCTTTGAGGAGCACAAATCAGGGATGGAGGTTTCCAGTCTACTTTTCCATAGATAGACGATGGCTGCAGTCCACACGACAAACCTGCGCTGTTCTCTCTCACCCTCAGTTGCTTTCTCTGTCCCTCTCTATCATCATCTGCCTATCTGCTTTTGAGCAGAACCACACCAAACATCCTGCTCACTGCTACTACAGAGTCAAAAGTTCACTTCCCCCGCTCAACTTTACTCCTTTGTAACTCCATTAACAGAAGCACTTTCGTATGTTTCAGATAGCTGGAGCGAACAAAAACACAACCAAACATCTCACCTGCCCCCTGACCCTGACTCACACACCTCTACGTTCCCAGAGCCGTCAGAGCAGTGCTGAACGCAGAGCCACTTATTATTTTGTTTTCTTTTCTCTACACTTTTGGAACCGAAGTGGAAAGTCTCTTTTTTTTCTCGTTTTGTCTGTTGGAGAGCAGGAAAGAGAGAGCGATAGATTTTCGATGAGAGCGAGCTAATGAATGGTGGAGAAGGGGAGTGTCAGATTTATTTTCCCACCACCGAAATCCACTTCAAACGGGCCGTCACATCTCCTCAGCCCGTATTAATATGTCTGCGGTCAAAGTTTTAACTGTTATGATAGCTGTAATATTGTTCTATGCCTCGAGTCAGAAGATTTGTATTCCGTTTACGCTCTGGGTTTCGTTTGGATACAAACAAACTGCTGTGCCCAGACTGTTTTCATGTGTTTTGCAAATTTAAGTTGAGAGGAATTTCTGGATCTCGGCTGTCCACTTAAAAGTGTTGGGAAATTTCAGCATCTGTCTCGCCCCAAACAAGCTGGTTTCATGCGTGTGGTTTAATAGTACATGTATACAAAACCTCACTGGGAGTCTAATCCTGCCTCTCGGCAAAAAGGTCAGCTAAAGTTTCTGCAGGCCCGCCCAGAACAAATGGGTCAATCAACTTCAGAAACTATGCTTCCCTCCTTACCAACTCGGCCAAGTGTTTATCATTGCGGCGAATTATTGATAAACACACAACATTTCTTATACAGCATAAAGTTAACAGTAATCGGACTTGCTGTCTGGCATTTCTTTTAGTGCATGTGTGAGTTTCAAACTGTGCTGTAGAATTTCAAGTACCTTCAAGTGTAGAGAAAAAAAACCATGCTGATTTTTATCAAGAAATCATGTTTAATTTACAAATTTGCCTTTTATGGTAATTAAGTAATTTGCCATTTCATTGTGTAACTACAGTATTTTCTGTATTGTAAAAATAGGAGACAGTTGCATAGGCTATATTCACAAACAAATCAAATAATCATTTCAGAAAAAAAAGACATTTTTAGCATTGTGAAATAACCACAGGTTTAAAAACAATAAAATCCCTTCAGAAAGTGTGCTTGAATTTTAATGTACAATACATAGAGAGCAATTACGTGTGTTTTTGTATTAAATTATTGCTAAAGCATTGTGTAACCCATGATAGGCTCAGTCCTGAGGTAAGCACCAATGTCTTTTTGCTTTGATTAAGAGTTCAATCTGACCAAAAAAAAAAAAAAAGAAACACTTTGAATAGCTGACATGCTACAGACTAAAGCCCAGGTAATTTGCCCCAACTTACATGTTCAATATTCACTAAGCTCTAAAGCTTTAAGATTCACTAGTTCTTTCACAGTGCATTCGTGGTTTAAGTTTTCACATTCACCAGCTGAGGTTGTAATTGTAACTAGTGGTTAACAAAAATTTCTGTGAGAGGAAAAGACAAAATATCAGCTTGGTCTTTGGAATAAAAACAGCGGGTGCCATATCTCATCAGAACATTTACATTTACTGTAAAATGATTTACTTAGAGGCAAAGCAGATAAGCTGTAAGACTACAAAAAAGGAAGCAGCCCTAACAGGCTACTGTGTTTTATGTTACTTGAAATAAGAAGGATTGATTGTTGTAAGTGCAGCTTATGGTACATTAGAGCGGTAGCTGGAGGATTAGGGTGTACGTTTAGATCACAGGGCCTGGTCAACTGGCATAAAATCTAACATCAGTGGGACAGACAAGCGCGGATAGTCTTCGAAAATCTGAGATTTCACAGGGCTTACCCTGAGTGGACCAGCTGCTGCTATCTGCGCTCACAGTATCAGTGAGAGAGAGCCCCTGCTCCTCATGTTCAGATGGTTGTCACATTAGCGGCTCTACGTATGTGCGTGAGGCACCATGGGGTTAAAGCCGTCACATTAGCCTGAAATTAACTGCACCGTAATAGGGGTGAGGAGGCCCTCTCAAACATTTCACATGAGGAAAGGTCTTGAAGGTGTTGCTGAATCAATCACTTGCAAAACGTCACTGTTTGGTTTATATACACAAAAGTGCCTTGGCTGGTACTGTTATACAACTAGTCATGCAGCGAGTCATTCAAAGGGGTCGACTGTGATGCAACTGAAGCATATGGACTCTGCTGTAAATATTACTGCATTTTCAAAGGCACCACCCATGCTTAGTCTGTCGCACCAGATGAACCAAAACACGTGGACATGGATTTTTATATCATGATCGGAATATGCACAAAGATATTCCAGTTGTGAGATCACAGGGCAGTACTTGCTACATTTTCAATAAGCTGAAGGCACTTGGCGTTGGAGGAAAGGAAAGGGAACAAAGACATTAAATAGCTCGAGACCATACACCTGAAGGTGGTGAAAAAAAATTTAAATGGTACTCTCTGTGAACTCTCATTCCATGCTGAAGGGGATAACTACATCAATGCAGAGAAAAGCTTAGATCACTTTACCTAAGTCCTGGAACAAACACTCTCTTCAGTTAGTTGCTCCCTTTAGTATGGAAAAAACTTGGCCATTCACAAAGCTGGAAAATCAGATACAGGTGATCCAGTACTCCGAAAAATAGTCTATAAAATGTCCTCCAATTACTATAAAATCCCAAAGATTTGGCTTTTTTTCTTTTTCGTCCAGATTTGCTGCTCCATTCTGGACAGAAGCCCTGAATATTGTTCATATGTGCTTTTTCATTCTATATACACCAATAATACTTAATACACAGGTTTAGGGTACGATTGCAACTCTCTTCTGTAACATTTGACATTTTCTCTTTGGCTTTTCCAACATACAAAATAAAAAAAAAGAAAATGAACAGAAAAAGAAAAATAAATATCTTTTTGGTTTTCAATTGGTTGTTTGGCTCGGTGATTGAACAAAAAATAAGTTGTTTTTATATAAATACTGCATTGTCTGAGTGTCCAACAGTCAAAACAGATTATAAATAAAGCAGTTTCCTCCTTGTAGGAAAGTCATTTTAAGAAATGCACGTACTGCAAAATCTGCAAAGAAAGGCACATTCAGAATAAAAGAGTTTGTGTGCATTTTTATGGCCAACACTTTCTGGTCTCCACTCTTTGAGGTGCAGGTTCAAATGAAGATGAGGTGAGAGTTGAATACTGTGAATGGCATACAGTGATGTCTCTTTGGAAAGTAAAGTTAGTGGTTCCCCACTCTAGCTAGGAGAGTAGCGGTCAATGGTGCGGGACTCTGGCGAGAGCTGCTGAGAAGTAGGTGGCAGTGGCTGGTTCAGGACGTCTATCTTGTGGGTGAGGCCGAGGTGTTCTACAGCCAGCTTTGACAGCGGGTAGAGGCTCTCCATGGCTTTGGCATCAGCCAGCAGGTGCTGAGAGGCTGTGAGAAGGTCTGAGGTTTTCTCCTGCTTCAGGCCCAGATGCTCAGCTGTGTACTTGCTCAGGGGATAAATCCCCTCGGAGAAGTCTATCTTCAGCTTGCCGTCAGGAGTTAGTCCTCCGCCAGCTGTTCCGCTGCTGTGCATCTTCATGTGACTGATAAGGTTGCGCTGCTGAGCAAACTTGCCCCCGCACACCTGGCACTCGTAGGGTTTCTCTCCGGAGTGGATGCGCATGTGTTCCGTCAGACGGTACTGGCGAGTAAAGCGCATGCCGCAGGCGTCACAGGCGAAGGGTTTTAGGCCCAAATGGCTGCGCATGTGGCGTGTCATAGTACCACGTTGGGTGAACTTCTTGCCACAGATGCTACAGGGGTATGGGCGTGTCAGCCAGTGGGTTTTCTCATGTTGCCTTAGGGTGGCAGGATCTTTATAAGACTTGTCACAGGACGAACAGCGATAGGGTCGTATGATCTCCCCTAGACCAATGGAATGGAGATTTTGCGTCGATTTGCTAACTAGGAAAGGGCTGTGGAGGCCACTAGAGCTATTCAAGCTTGTAGGTCTATGGGCATTGGTGGGTTTGCTGCTGCTGTTGTCCAGCTCACTCCCGTTGTTTAGCTCCTCCTCAGTATGGGTTTCCACATGGGCATTGAGCTGCTCTGAGCTGGGGAAGCCTTTGTCGCAGGGGATGCACACGTACAAGTTATCTCCGAAACTCTCTGGCTCGTATGGCATGTGATATCTTCCACCCGGAACAGGGGGAGATGGACGACCCTCGCTGCTCCCTGTCTCTTCGCTGCCGGTCCCATTCTCATCCTCTCCATCATCACAGGTCCCTCTGTCATAGCCCCGCTCATTCATGTTCAGCTTTTCCTCGCTGATCTTATGGTGATTCATGTGCTGGTGTCTCTCTTTATCCTGCTCACCCATTCCTCCACTCTCATCCTCTTCGTCTTCCTCATCTTCATCCTCTGGGTTGGAAGGCTCATTCTTCACCCACCGATAGATGTTGGACCCATCTCTGACTTGTTCTCTGGAGTCCTCCATGGGTTCTGGGCTAGGAGCACAGGGGTAAGGTTCATGGCCCTGAGGACGGTGCAGATGGGGAAGATGGGGTGCAAGAGGATGGTTGGGTAGAGGGAAAGGGTGTGAATTGAGAGACCCCACATGATGGGATGTCTCCATTTTTCTGGAGCCATCGTTGGGACTGAGCAGGGTGCTAGTGCTTTGATCTAGCTCCCCCTCGGGCTCCTCTTCTGGGTGGAGTGAGGAGATCAAATGGGGGTGACCAGAGGGAAGCTGGGACTGGGAACTTGGGCTTTTCTTGGACAGGTCAAGGCCATAGACGGATGAGCAGTTTCTGTCAGTATGGGGCATGCGCAGGCCTGACTGGGGCGACAGGGATGCCTTTGCTGGGGGGTAAGGCGGTGGACCCTGGGTGGGGACTGGTGCATAAATTTCGCCGACGTGGGGGGCAAGTGGGAGGGGGGGCAGGTCCTCTAATGGTGTAGGTCGAGGGGTGCTAACTAGTCCTCCAGGGTGGCAGGAGTGGATGACAGGGGTAGATATTCGAAACCGTCCTCCCCCTATGCCACTGGAGCCTATCTTGTAAGGTAAAAACCCAGGATTGGGACGTAAATGGTACTTCCCATTTCTTTTCAGCTTCTTCTTGCATAGAGTCACCAGATCCAGCAGCTGCAGATAACTTGCTGCCGCCAGCACTGCTCCTATATTTGGCTCAGTTGGAGAGGTGGGGTCACCTTCACTTAAGCGTCCTGTGTAGATATAGTCAAGAATGACTCGAAACACACCTGGACTGACCATCTCATGGTCCAGATTGATGAGGTTGTCATGAACGACAAGAGATTTAAGGTAGAGGCTACTGGCTGCCAGGATGTTCTTGTGAGCACGGAACAGTGCATTCTGCACCACGATGATAACATCACACAAGAAGCCTTTGGTTCGTTGTGTGTTCAACTGCAAGAGGAGGTGCCTAGCATGACTTGGGACTTCCATGGCATCCAGCATCGACTTCAGACAAATACCTGTAACAGAAGAGAAATGGAACAATTAAGTAGAAGCCAGAAAGTTGTTGCAGACACTACCACATTTAGAAGCCTACTGAAAACTAGCTGAATTTTGCATATTTATTTGAGTACTGTGGTATAAAAGGCCATTTTTTTTAATAGCTGTCTTTTGAAATATAACACGTTACTGACACATCTGTTTGTGTTGGACTGTCTTGTAAAACTTGACTGGCAGCACTTGAAGATATAAAAAGGAGCACTTAAGCTTGTGTGCATTTTCTTGATCCTGAATATAAGCTCTTCATTTACTCTTTGATATTTTTGTGGACTTTCAGGTAGGGGATTGAGGGCAAACAATTCAGCTTTTCCTTTAATGCAACAAGCATCAGAAGGACTCCATAAAAGTGAGATATAGCTGACCGAGTGAGACTATGATGGTTTTGTCATTATCAAGATACAAACCCACATGTTTAAAACTTACAGTGAAGTGCAGTTAACAAAAAAAGAAAGAAGAAAAAAGACAGGGGAAAAATGCCAGTATAAACATGTTTTCATATTGCTGTCTTCCTGATAAAGAATTCCAGAGGTGGTGTGTGGAGTTTTAAACAAAGTCAGACTGAAGGTTTTGCAAGTGTGATGAACAGCAGGCATAAACCAGCGGGGACAAAAAAAATGCAGCCAATTCATGATAGGACACTGCTGTATAGAAGTGTGAGTTACAAATGAAACCGTTTTTAAAAGATCACTTGTCAGAGGATGCCTACAAATTACTAAATAAACATTCAACCAACAATGCCAAGTTTAAATTCTAAGCTGAACGCAACGGTTCCTGTCATGCAAACATAATAAACATTACAAATTTACCAGAAAATATTGTTTAAACCCTGCTACATGAAGATGGTCTGTATATGAGATAAAACGGATAGTTAGGGTCCCACAGGGGATGGTTTCACTGATGGGAAACAAGAAGCTAAATAAATACAGTCATCCCAACATCAGTTCCTCCTCTCATTGTTTATTTCATTGTATAAAATAATCCTCTTAGATGAATACTGTAGTTTGTAGCCATAAGCTTCCATTTAATTAGTCCTTAAATCCAACAATGCAAGTCCCTTTAAAACCAACCACAGCTCCTAACATGAATAATACTTAACCACACAGTTGCCAGAAAAGCTTGGTTTTACACAGTGTGTGAATTATTCAATGACTTTCAGTTGTTTGACTTTTTAAAGAAATTTCTGCCAGTAATTTTCTAGATCTATCGATCTGGTTCTGGTTAGATTTGTCCACTAGAATTTAAGACATTAAAACAATATGCAAACATTTTCTTGTGTGTGGTGTGTGTGTGTGTGTGTGTGTGTAAAACTACAATAAAGTTTTAATAAATGGTAGTAGCCTACTATTGTTTTATTTTTTCATTGTCCAAATATACTTGATCTTAACTGGAAGCGTCCAATTGTTGCTATGGTAACCTCATCAGACTAACCATAACAGCTGGAATGTAGATCTATAGTCTAAATGCAAATAGATCAAATGTAAAAAAAAAAAAAATAATAATACAATTCATTAAGTACCCAAGTTATAATTAGGGGGGTCAGATCTCCCCAACCCTCCATAATGCGTACTCTGATTATACACACTAAACATGAGATTCTGATTCCTACTATTCCTCTTCATTAAAATTAAAACAGTCAAATGTGATGTACATAAAAAGCTGCATCTCTGTATCTCTTTAATATAAAGAGGCAGCTGCGCACTGTACAGAAGCATGAAGGCAAGCTTGTCATTCTGGCTTCTCCACTAGAAGAACTAGTTGGTGAGGCAGAGAAACCATACATGGACAGGACTGAAGTTCGTCTATAAAAAATAAATTACTGTATAAATATATTTATAAAACAATTATCTGTGTACATTTTTGTGTCGAAACTATTAATTTAGCCCGGTGCTAAAACATTTACACATTTGTGTAAAAAAGAAAAAACAACAACGCAGGTCCAGGTGACGCCTAAAATAAGAAGTGATGGTTTTAAACAGTTTTGAACATTTCCTTTTTGTGGAAATATTGCCGACAGCTGGTCATTTCTGGCCTGCAGTGCACCTGTAGCTCTTCCCGTTCATGTCAGCCTGAACACCCTTGGATCAAATGTAAAAAAAAAAAAAAATAATAATACAATTCATTAAGTACCCAAGTTATAATTAGGGGGGTCAGATCTCCCCAACCCTCCATAATGCGTACTCTGATTATACACACTAAACATGAGATTCTGATTCCTACTATTCCTCTTCATTAAAATTAAAACAGTCAAATGTGATGTACATAAAAAGCTGCATCTCTGTATCTCTTTAATATAAAGAGGCAGCTGCGCACTGTACAGAAGCATGAAGGCAAGCTTGTCATTCTGGCTTCTCCACTAGAAGAACTAGTTGGTGAGGCAGAGAAACCATACATGGACAGGACTGAAGTTCGTCTATAAAAAATAAATTACTGTATAAATATATTTATAAAACAATTATCTGTGTACATTTTTGTGTCGAAACTATTAATTTAGCCCGGTGCTAAAACATTTACACATTTGTGTAAAAAAGAAAAAACAACAACGCAGGTCCAGGTGACGCCTAAAATAAGAAGTGATGGTTTTAAACAGTTTTGAACATTTCCTTTTTGTGGAAATATTGCCGACAGCTGGTCATTTCTGGCCTGCAGTGCACCTGTAGCTCTTCCCGTTCATGTCAGCCTGAACACCCTTGAGCTACAGGTTATTCAATACAATTTTCCTAATTCATAAATCATGTGTTCCGTTTTATTTCCAAATGCGCGTCATTTATAGATTTTTTTAACCATTATATAATTGTATCACTTGTAATTATATAAAGGATATACACTTTCACTAACGCACAGATTCAAACAGATGACATGTTATTAATTTCCTGTTGCAGGCAAAGTTACCTTAACAATGGAGCATCTCAACCAAACAAACACCACCCGCAACATTTCCTCTCAGTCTGCATCTTTCTTCAGAGTCTGTGTTAATAAAAGCACCTAAGTTGTGTAACTCTTATCTCCTCCCCTGCTGCCCACGGACACGCCCACGGATCACTGACAGGTGTATTTTAAGGTGAAGAGCCATTTTTGGCTTGTGGACTTTGTGAGAGTTTGAGAACGCAGAACAAAACTATATGAACGCATGATTTATGGCGATTCGTGCCGTACTGTCCTAACTGTGCTGCTTCCAATAAGCGCAAAGATGACAGAATAGAAGGAAAATGTAAACAATAAACGGGACGGAAAGTAAGGACTGTGGTTCAGCAGTCACCTGAAAGTTTTTATAAGCAAAGGAAAAGAAAGAAAATCTCCTCTAATTAGTCAGACAACAACTAATTTTGTCCAAAAGCACTCCTTTATTCTGTCAGACGTTCAACGCGTAAAGATTTAAAGGAAGTGATGAAAGACGTAAATCATGTTTTAAAACGACTGTTTGAACTTCACGCGTAAACACTTGCATCCTCTCAAGCCTGTCAGTCATCCTGTGGATTTACATTACGCGTCTTTAACGCGCACTTATGCATCACGGAATTTCATCATTTAGATTCGTTACTTAAATAGCCTATCATCAAATATAAAAGTTGAGGAGTTTTAATTCAACCTTTAAAAAAAAACACTGAAAGTCACATTATTTAATCTAAACAAAGATTTTACTGAATAAATACATTTAATAGGGAGAACTCATTTGAATAAAACGATCAAAGCTATCAATGCTCAAAAAATGTCAATTGTTTGGTCGTGTAGCGCATGCTACAGCTTGGTATATTTGCTATATTTGGTATGGTACACGACTGGATTAAAGACAGTGCATGGGTCATATTTTAGGTGCTTTGGTATTCATTAGCCCTGTGTTTTGTCTCTGTTGTCATTTTGCTGGTTTAGGGGTGAGGCAGGGGTCTGCTCGTGTTCTTAAGACTTCCCCTCTCTCTCTCCGCCCTCGGTCTGTCATCTTTTTACCGCAAAAGCGTCCTCCCATTGAGATTTATCCCTTTAGACTGAGTCTAATGTACCTTTAAGGAATAAACAGTCAATCAGTCACAAAGCATGTCTTTTAAATTTGCTGAATTGGCGTATTAAACTTTGTAAACACTGGGCACACGAGAGATAGGCTATCTAAATATTTTGTTTGTTTTATTTTTTTTTCAGGATAAGAAATGACACAAAAAACACATATAGACCAATTATATTGCATGTAGGCTATAATTTAATAATGTTGGCCCAATAATTGAATTGCAGAATAAAGTTGTCATTCAGTCACTGGCACGTGTGCGAGAAATAAAACTAAAATAAAATGTTTTGAATTAGTTTTCAAATTGATGTCATTTAAAGTGCTTTAAAAATGTTCACTATAACTTAGTTTTCAAATTTTACTATTTCCTAAGACATGATCGTTTTGTTAATTAAAGGTAAAAACCTGCGCAAAACCTCTTGGCACCAAGAAACGTGCGTTTGTCTTGGATCGTGCCTGTTAAGTGGTTTAAAGTCAAACGGCAAAACACCTGATGTTTATCGACCATTTTTGCATATAATTTGAAGGTAGCCTACGAGTTTGGAAAAGAGCGTATCATGCGCTACAGCTTCCTCTTCCACAGCTCGTCTTATTGCGCTCATATTCTCTCGCGCGCTCCATCAGCACACGCAGATCTGGATATTCATTCATAAATACCACTGGGAGGACAGCTCACCATCCCCTATATGTGGCCTCCATGGTCAGAGATGAGATGGAAATATTCTAGTTTTATATCTGTTTTCTGTTCTGTAATAATCTCTTGGATAGAATGTAGTAGAGAACGATACAGCTGATAATCAGAGATATAGGCAAGTTCTCAGAGTGTCGCTATGAGCACGTTACACTGTTAATTAAAATTCTAAATTAAAGTGAAAAAGAAAAATAACTGTGAGGCCTGTTATAACCTATAAATATGATGCCATAAAACATTTTGTGGTCTTTAAAAATGATTGTTTGACGCTTTATAAAGCATAAACTGTGTAATTATCTCAGTCCATTAAATCATTTAGTTTTCTATGAATAAATTACATTATTTAGAGCTCGTCTTGTACATGTGAGGAAATGTTTAGTTTAAACAGAGTATCCTCTAAAATAGGCTACTATAAGTGACACTGACAACCTAAAACATGCTGAATTTAAATTGTTCATTCAACAGACTACATTTGCATGCAAGACACCACATATCTGTCTTTAAAATCGAATCATTCTCTTTAAAGTCAAATATGTCGCATGTGAAACACCATGAATTCTCAATTAAGGCTGAGAGCCCCGTCACTGATGACCACACCGCCATACGAAATCACGCAACCACCAGATCACTATGTACTGCAACACTTTTGGACTCATAATGCGATTATAAGCTTGACTATTTATAATGAAGCCCCTTGTTCACAGACGATAGATAAAAAACTTTACAGTTTCTAAATATAAAAAAAAAATCATTTCTTCAATATATAAGTAGCCTGTTTGCATTTTGAAAATAATCGTTGATATAGTAGGCTAGCATATAATACTAAAATGTGCACACACAAAAAAACAACAACAAAAAAAGAAAGAAAGAAAGAAAGGCAAACAACCGGGTCTTAATTTGTAAAACTTTTACATCCATCCGCAAATGTACCGAGAATTTAAATAAGATTAAACGGTTGCTCGGGTTATTATTATGTCTATTTAGATGAATAAAGTGTTGATAAAGAGGCTATGAAATGTTAAGAGCATTGAACGTTACCTGGATGCCCGATCTCTTCTGCCATCCGATCTAAGTCTCCCTTAATGATCATCTCAACAGTCTTTTGGAGTCATTTCTGACGTTTCAACTTTGAACTGCCAGCCTCCCAAAACCATGCCAGTTTTCCGAGCACGACTGCCAACTCTTTTTTTATTATTAATTGCAATGAATTTCGTGTTGCTCACCCTCCCTCTTGCTCTCTCTCTCTCCCTCCACCCTCTATCTCTCTCGCTCACTCACTCACTCCTCCTATAAAAATACGTGCGTACTCCTGCATCAGTTTTTCTCGTTTTTTGTATGTTTTGTAATTTCCTTGGCTATTTTCGCATGGATGTAATAACGCGACTGGAGATGATAATGGGTTTCTGGGCTGCGCGAGTGTTTTAGCGCCTCGTGTGATGTCAGTCTACAATAAAACTAAAAGGTAAAATCCAGGGCAGGAACTTACAGTGACCCCAACTTGAACTTCTCAACACATCGACGCTTTGTCTTAAAGAGACAGGCGTTTTTATCGTATATCACAACATAGTGTGCGTTAAAGAGTAGCTGTTTTTATGAGTGCTGCCTGTTTTAATACGGATGACGGGGACCATAACTTCTGTATAGAGTTCGTTATCATGTTATTCAGGAAAATAAATATTGAGTCTGCACACCCCTCCCTGTCTGTACCTGTGAATGTTTACACACAAATACTGATTACCTTTTACATAAAACTCGTCTTGTTTAAATTTGTTTTAATTTAATACAGTTGGTTGCACAACACTTAGCCTACAAAAAAGTACTACCATGTTTTTAATATAATGCTATATTAAAAATACGGTAGTGCATGTTAATAATGCTATAATATCAAACAATTAGTTGCAAATACTTTTTGAAATACTTTTAAAGCTAATTTAGGGTTGTATCAGTAGCATCAGTATTATCAGTCTTTAATGACACAATTGCTTACTTTTACACAGACATTTATCATTATATTTAGACAGAAAAGGTGCAGAAATTATGCATATAGTCTGTATAACACAACACTGACAGAATGTAAGCTAGTTATGTGACATGACTACACCACTGGAATTTTTCAAGTTTCATTTTTGAAGTTTCATTAATAGATATGCGTCATCTTCGTTTATTTAGTGTGTTTATTCTGAAAATTACGACTCAAGATTATTCTTAATATCAAAAGCAGGTATGAATGTCAGTTTAGATGTCATGGCCTATTGACATACACCCAGTGACCGCAGTTTAATGTACACTCTTAACAATTAAAGTTTGAATTAGAATCTAAGATAACTTTTTCTCGAGTTCTTTAGAAAACCTTCTGTATACTAGTGCTTTAAAAAACACAGAAACCAATACACTGATTTGAAGAACCTATAGCCTAATGTCACATCAATAACTTTTGAATCTGCAAAGAACCATATTCAATTCAAGAAATATACACTATAAAAACGTTTTCTCATAAGGAGAGGGTTCATTGCTGAACTATTGAAGAACCTTTATTTTTAAGAGTCAGTTTTGTTTTTAACAGCTATACATAGACGAAATGAAGTAGCCTATATATAATAGAGTTATTCTGGTTGGTGACAAGTTGACAGGTATTTTGTTTTGATTAGTTTGATGTCAACATTTTAAGATTGTTTACTTTTAGATGCATGATATGTGGTATTAAAGATCCGATTAAAAAGTAGCCTACAATAATTCAGATCTCCGGCTGTCCAGACACGCCTGCCAGTTATCACAATCTATCAGGTAATGTTGGCACGCACTCACTGCGCACACCTGAACGCGCCGCAGGTAACTCACACGATACATGCATTAACGCAAACTCACCTCGGATTCATGTCTGATGCTCCTGCCGATCTTGACTTCCCCTTACGGGATTCCCCTGTCCACAGATCCCCAATCGTCCAAATTCCTCTTTAAAAGGTAAACTTTTCCCGGTGTTCCCAACTTCTTCCGTGTTGCCCCTTGTCCTTTACCCTTCTCCCCTTCTTTCTCCTCGCGTTAGAATGGATCAGACACTTGAGAATCTGGATGGACTCTGATTGGCGTTCGTCTCCAGAAGCAGTGCAGGCTGCGCGTGCAGCGACACCTAATGGCGCATATTATAGTGCCGACGGCAGAGCGCACGACACAGCGGAATACATTCATTAGCTATCAAATGGAAATAGTGGCATCATTTCTGACCTAACATTACGCACTTGTTTTTGTTAGATGGGTGTAAACATTTAAAATGTTTAAAATAAAGTATTTGAAATGATAACACTGGAACGAAGTAGACCTAATGTGAAATTCAAATGTCCAAGTTGATACTTTAATGTATTAAACTTCTTCGTTTTCTTTTTAGTTTTAAATGTTTAAATTTAAGTTTAAATGTTTTTGTCGCCACTCCACAATGCTGCTGGTTTTATATTTAATATACTAATACGCATATTAATATGTAATTAATTACATTCATATTTAATAAGTACTTTTGCGTTTTCCACGCACCTTTTTGTGTTTACTGAATATTTTGTCTCAAATACTTTCAATAACTTTATTTATTTATTGATCTTTTTTGTCGTTTTTTATTAAGTACTGTTATTTTCATTAAGTGTTATGAATTAAATGAGCTGCTAGGTGTTTTCAAGCACTCTTTTTCTTTTGGGACTTGATTGATTTGAGTAGTTTATGCTTAATTTAATACAGTTAAGATATAAAAATAGAAGGCATTCATTCATGCATAATCTTGCTTCCCACAGTTTAACCAGTAACTGATTATTAACCAGTCACAAAGTAATTGCTATTTTCTAATAAGAATCATGACAACTGTACACTGTCGGTCTGACTGACTAGTGGATTTCAGCCAGATATTCCCATGGTGTCATATGTTTTGTCATTATTTTTGCTATCACTTTGTGGCGTCCCGTTTGTTGTGGAGTGCTGAGATGAAAGTGGTTTCTCGTCGGGCATTCACCTGCAGGCAGAAGACTTTTCATGTCAGAGCCTGCCCCTCAGGCCCTTGTATTACTCTAACAGCTGACTGACATCTGTTTCCCCGTCTCTCTCCTGAAATTACTGCAGTTCAAGATGCTGCTTTTTAATTCTAATGGTCAAAGTAATAGCAGTCCGGCTTTACTGAGGAGAACGTATTGTCTTTCACTTCCAGTTTCTCTTGATGAACTTATGATAACCTCAAAAAACAGAGATAGGCAGAGCTAGACAAAGGACAGATAAGAGTGCAAACAGCACCTGGATGTTTTTTAGTTCACTTTTAATGTTGGTATAAAATTCACTGCCCATATGTTGGAGAGAAACAATGGGTATTAGTCGCTCGAAATAGCTCAGTTGTTAAATATAATTGCTTAATTTGACCCTTGTGTCTCACTGACCTTGACTCAAGTGACACCAAAGTCATTTGGCTCAGTTATGTTTATTGTTTGTTTACAGGCTCATTTGATTTGCCAAAGTCAGCTCTTTCATTTTCTTAAGGACACATTGGGCCTCATTCATGCAACATGAGCAGAACAAATTTCTAATTGCTCACTAAACCATTCTTACATAAATTGTCACATTCAGTTCATGTAAGAACGACTTTATGAATGATTTACAAACAAATTCGTTCTACTTGTGTTTCATGAATGAGGCCCAGTGTGTGCACAAGCGAAATGTGAATTCTGATTTGGATGTATGTTAAAGTGAATGATTTAGACACAAATTTGCGATAGAGAAATGTAAAGGATGTAAATTCGGTCACACTATTTTAAAGTCCAGTTCTCGCTATTAACAAACTATTAACTACGACTTTTGCCTCAATAAACTTCTAATTTGCTGCTTATTAATAGTTAGTAAGGTAGTTGTTAAGTTTAGGTATTAGGGATGTAGAATATGGTCAGGCAGAATATGTGCTTTATAAGTACTAATAAACAGCAAATATGTTCATAATAGGCACGCTAATAAGCAACTAGTTAATAGTGAGAATTGGTCTCTGTACTAAAGACTTTATCTCAGCAAGTGAAGACACACTATAACCTCTATTAAGTCCTGAACTGAGTTCCTAATGAGTCAACAACAGGTGAATGCCTGGTGTGTACAGTGATTAAGTGAATGAAAGCTGTGTGTTAAAACATTAACCAGGCCTGCCACTGGATCACAGAGCACACTTGCACAACCACTGACACTTAACAATCAGCCATCACCTCCTAAATAACACACCTACTATTGTTTATTTGTATGTGCACATGTGTATGTCCGAAATACGTGTGTAGGTGTAAAAAAGTGTGACATTAATGTGTGTGTAAAAGAAGGAAAGAGTGCAAGAGAGCTGAACAAATTTAGTTTTAACAAGTGGGATGTTTATGTGCTGCGTGTTAAACTTTATTGGCCGTGTGCATGAGTGATATCGGTCTGTAAGTGGGTCTGCGAGACTACACTTCTGTCAAAGTGGAGAATAATCTGAGGAACGTCTGACTTGGGACCGAAGCATCAAGTTTAAGTATGCATAGGGAATGACAAATAGCATTCCACTCAAGTTATAATAACGTTGTTGTTTTCAAGCTTAAGGCCTACAGTTAGATTACGGCCCTGCAAAGCCCAAAGGCAACAGCGGCACAGCATCGCTGTGAGATATAACAAATAACAATAAATCATCTTGAATAGATAAATCATAAGATAAAGTCTAAATAAATAAACAACTATAAAATTATATACCATAATATAGAAATTACATAAATAATAATAATAATAATAATAATAATAGCAACAATATGAATTAATTACTAATAAACAAACAACAAATAAAAACTATAAATATATAAATCAATAAAGTAATATATAGAAAGAAAATTTAACAATTAAAAAATTAATACATGAATAATAATATAAATTAATGGTAAAATAAAGTAATAACTATAAATAAATAAATAATAACTATAAATATAAACGAATACACTAATAAATAAAAATAAATAATAACTGATAATAACAAAAATTGATAAATATTGATCATATAATTATAGCAATTGAACAAAATAATACATAAATACATATATAATAATATAAAATAAATAAATACTATAGAATAATAATCAATAAAAATATTCATATAAATCAATACATTTATAAATAAATAATAATATTATATTATAATATAATATGAAATCATAAATAAATTATTGAATTAGATAAATAAATAAATAGTTATATTATAATAAAAAAATAAATAAACATTTATTTTATAAAAGTCATTTTCTCGTAATCATAAAATTAAAAAAAGTAGCAAATACTTTGTTATACAATGCAAAACACATAACAATGTACAGCTAGTATAAAATATGAAAGCTGAAATAATGTATTCAGTTTCTCAGTTTGAGACCCCTGATTGTCAGAGACCCTGTGGCACTGGCTTCATAACACGTCCTTGAGTCAGAATAATGCACCATGGGAACAGCTATTTAGCGGTTGAGCTGTTTGTTGCCTCGCACCCTTGGCCAGACACCCAACCCGAGCGCTCTCTCTATGGCAGCATGATGAGCACTGTTTCTATCTTTGTGGGTACAACCGCTCAATTTACCACATGCAAGATCACCGGGCCCCTATGCCAGACACACCCCTGAGAACCAACATCTCACCAGAAATTGAGCGCTAGGCCCAACATTTACGCACACCCTCTCCTAATTCACTCTAATGAGATGCTGCGAGACAGTTTTAGTGGATAGGCACACAGAGACAGGTCATTTGCATCCTCTGCCTTTTGTGAGCGTCCTGGCCAACACGCGGATGCATCCTCCGCTGGCAGTGTTGCCGTTTTCAGGAGATGAAAGCTAAATGAGAAGCTGCCATGATTGATTGGGATAATGTGAGTGTGGGTTTGAACTAGGCATGTTGTGATTCAAAAGCTTGCGTTGGAGGGAAAGGCATGCACACCACTTGCGCAAACCAACCACTCTTTTTAGAGCCTGCGAGAGCCGATGGTGTGACTTCCTCAAAATACCTTCATCGAGCATGTCTCTATTGTTACCAGATGTCATTCTGACTTTCCAGCACACACTTTTGTACAGCAACACATGTTGGAGAATAAAGCCCAAAGTATACTTCAGTTTTGATGCAAACGCTTAGCATAAGCGTACAGCCGAATGCACAGCCTTTCAAAGTATGGGCTGCATCCAAAATTGCACAACTACTTTGTGACATTGTACTGTAACCATCTACTGTGTGAGAATAGCTAATTTAGGTAATACAGGTGCATCTCAATAAATTAGAATGTCGTGGAAAAGTTCATTTATTTCAGTAATTCAACTCAAATTGTGAAACTCGTGTAAATTCAATGCACACAGACTGAAGAAGTTTAAGTCTTTGGTTCTTTTAATTGTGATGATTTTGGCTCACATTTAACAAAAACCCACCAATTCACTATCTCAACAAATTAGAATATGGTGACATGCCAATCAGCTAATCAACTCAAAACACCTGCAAAGGTTTCCTGACCCTTCAACATGACATTCTAATTTATTGAGATGCACCTGTAGATTAGGTAATGGTATGAGGTTTAATCACAGCAAATTATCATTGGTAAAGCATTACAAGCAACACAAGTTACGTAATCAGATTACTTTTTTAAAGTAAATAGTAACACATTACTTTTAAATTTACAAGAAAATACCTGAGTTACTTTTTCAAATAAGTAACGCAAGTTACTTTGTTTTCCCGTTTATTCACTGACAGCTCTCCTGTCCCCGTGTTGAGAGAAATCGAGACTAAGTGCAGAGGTTGAGACACTTCCTTCAGGCTGAGGTTTATTAAATTCCCTTTTGTTGTAAAAGGGCCTTTTTTTTGTGCTTTTTTTAAAGGACATTTTTCGTAACTTTGATAAATCACTAAATGCTTCGTTCTGGCATCCTTACTATTGTTACTTGGTGATTTTTTGTGTTTTTTGGCTACGGCAGTTAACAGTTTACTTCCGGTCGCCACTGCAATTCCCTCAGCCTTAATAGGGACTGTAAGAAACAGCATAAGTGAAATGGCAATGGCGACTGGAATTAAACTGTTAACTGCTGCAGCCAAAGAATGCTAAAAAAAATCACAAAGCAATCACTAAGCAACTAGAGACGATGGTGTAACGGAGCATGCAATCATTTATCAACGTTACAAAAAACATCATTTAAAATGCAAGAAAATGCTTGCTTTTGGCATTAAATGATAATTTACTGTGATCAAACCTCATACCATTACTTAATCTATTACATGCTACACTCATCACATGCACACTAGAAAGTTTCATCCTAGTTCAGTATCTGCACTTTCTCTGTCTTTATATCTTTCTTTCCAGACTAATAAAATGTCTTTGAACTGTTTAAACTAGAGTTGAGTGTATCACTTAATTCCTTCAAACACATGCTTGTTCACATAGCGTCTATTGTTGTTGCCATCATCAGTAGTTTGTTGTTGTTGTTCCATCTGATCGGTTTAATTTTCATCTTAAATTATTTTTTTAGTTATTTTATTTTTTTATTTGTATTATTATTTTATAATGCAGAGGTAAGCTACTTTCTTTTCTTTTCTTTTTTCCTTTTTTTAATGTGCGACACTTCCGATTGATTAGCTGCAATATGTAAATAACTAGAAGAATAACAATAAACTGCAGTAAACGGAAAAGCTATTTGCGCTGCAAACCAGTGTGTTTATGACTATAATAATGAACTAACACACCAGTTTGTAATATCAAGCATCATAATGAACTGTTTGTGAATGACACCAGAAGCCTTGCACGTTCAAGTTACAAATAGCCACGTCTGCTCTTATGTTAAAAATGAGGTGAATACTTTGGGCTTAACCCGACTTGATGGTCTGTGACTCAGTGATACCAGGGTCACTGTGCCACCCTGGCCTGAGGGTTGCAAGCAACATGTTGGCACCAGCGGTCACCGGTCGTCTCGGTGTTTGAGCAAATTATCCATCTGTGGAGCACATGGCTGACTGCTCAGTGGTCTCTGCTCTCTAAACTCTCCTCATTAGCCCCTCAGAGCCACTCCACACACACACACACACACACACAGGGGAAGAGAAGAGCGGCCTTTTGTTTTCTGTGGCCTACACACGCCCTACGCCGAACCTCCTCCTTTTCTCTCCTCTCTTCCAACTAAATCTCTTTTCCAACTTGATTCTCGCTGAAAACCATATGGCGTGTGACATCATGGGGGCAGGAAGCCGAGCTAAAGGGAAGGATAGAGCAGAGGAGAGCGATTGGCCTGCCAGGTCTCCTCGCGGTGATGTCAGCAGACAGGCATGCAGGGAGGCCCGGTGGGGGTGAGGAGGGGGGAGAGCAGGTTGGAAGTGCTTTTGGGTTTTTTTTTATATTTCACTCCCACCTGGTTAATCAAGGGAAGAATGGAGGGGGGTGGGCTTGTGGACTTTGTATGAACCATTTTCCTTTTGGGACCTGTCCCCGTGCTGTAATAGAGAATGTCTGCCCTCATTTACCAGTCACATTTTCACATTGTCCAATCGAATATGCGCAAAATGTACTCTGAGGTACAATCAGTCTTGCACAACAACTAGGGCACCTATCATGTCTAATCAAAAAGGCATTATATATATAAAGCCATTCCTAATGCTACACTCTTAGATGGGACGAATCTACCTCCAGTATTTTTTTGGCATCCTGTTGGAGAGACCCATATAGGATACAAGGTAGTTTCAACATGTATCGTAATCAAATCAAAAGTTTAGACACACCTGCAGATTCTTTATTTTGACCATAGCTGCTTTTCTTCAAAGCAGCCACCCTTCCTACGATATAAAGGCAGCTATATATTTTACATTTACATTTAATCATTTAGAAGACGCAATCAAAACCAACAAAAGAGCAATAATATGTGTTGTGACAAGTCTCGATTAGCCTAACACAGTAGATGTAGCAAGGTTTTTTTGTCTGTTTTTTTTTTTTTTATAAAACGAAAACAAATACATAGAATAGAAAAAAGATGAATGCTAGTGTTAGAGGGTCAATTTTTTAAAAAAATAAATAAAAGAACGAGTCAAAAGAATAGAAAAAGAGTAGAGAACGCCAGTGTTAGAAGACCATTTTTTAAAAAGAAAAAAAGTCACAAGATTAGAAAAAACAATAGAGAACGCTATAGTGTTAGTGGGTCAGTTTTTTAAATAAAAAGAAAACAAGTAGATAGAATAGAAAAAGAATAGAGAATGCTAGTGTTAGAGGGTATTTTTTTAATATAAAGGAAACAAGTAGATAAAATAGAAAGTGCTACTGTTAGAGGGTAAAGTATAGATGGAAGAGATGTGTTTTTAGATAGATATTTTAGATAGATATTTATTATCATTATTATTATGTCTATTAACATTAATAGTAATTTTTACACAATTTTTTCTATGGTCCCAGGACTCCCCAGGAATATTTAGGATTGATTTTAAAGTACTTTTACTCGTTTATAAATCACTCAATGGCCTAGGACCTAAATACATTGCAGATATGCTCAATGAATATAAACCTAACAGAGCACTCAGATCATTAGGATCGAGTCAGTTAGAAATACCAAGGCTTCACACAAAACAAGGGGAGTCCGCTTTTAGCTATTATGCCGCCCGCAGTTGGAATCAGCTTCCAGAAGAGATCAGATGTGCTAAAACATTAGTCACATTTAAATGCAGACTCAAAACTCATCTGTTTAGCTGTGCATTTATTGAATGAGCACTGTGCGATGTCCGAACTGACGGCACTGTATTTTATGTATAATCACTTTCAATTTTTAAATCATTTCAAAAGGTTTAAATTCTTGTTTTATTGTTGTGATTATTTTATTATGATTATTTTACTTTCTTTTATGTAAAGCACTTTGAATTACCATTGTGTATGAAATGTGCTATTTAAATAAACTTGCCTTGCCTATGCTGAGCACTTGTTGGCTGCTTTTCCTACACTTTCCGTTTCAACTCATATATTTACTACAAATAATAATTACAATGTTAGTTTAGCGAAGACATTTGTGCATAGGCGCAATGACATTTATTTACACAAATATTAAGCATAAGCCTTAAGATGAAAAGTTTCACGCGGAACATAAATTCAGTCAGGTGTGTCCAAACGTTTGACTAGTACTGTATTTAATTTCATCCTGTATAGCAGCTTTGATTTGTGTGGTACAGTAATGCACCGAGACCTTGGGCAGTGGTTCAGGCCTGGTATCTGGGATATGCATTAACCGTGAGTGTAATGCACTGTGGCCAACTCTTTTCTCTGAGTTGCCTTAATGAGACAAAAGTGCACATTCTACAGCTGTTTGCATTGAACCATGAGATTTTCCATGTTTATATGCAATGATCGACAGAATCTTGGATGTCCTCTCTTCCTCCTCAGTGGACCCCAGGTCCATTTCCGCTAGCCTATTCCCTCGCACTCCCTCACGCCTCACCTCAACGCATCCAACTTCTCCGCGTCTATCTCATCTCGTCAAAGAGTCACGATCTGCGCACCAGGCGTTTTGTCTGTCAGACTCCCTCCCCTGTTCGCTCGCTGGGTGAACTCCACTGCTTTGTTGGGAGGTCCTGGTCTCCATACCACCCCCGTTCCAGCCAGTTCTTTATCAGCACAAACACACACACTACCCCTCTCCTCTGATTAATGGCAGAGCTGGGGCGGGTGCCAGGCCAGCTCCTCGCAAACCCAAGTGAAGTGAGAGAGAGGAAGGCGAGGCAGGGCTGCCGCAGCTGTGGTTTTGGAGCCTGTCTCTCAGCCCCTGCTCTGCCCTCTCTCTCCATCTCCTCACTGGCCCCTTCGGGGACACACGCCTTGGCCAGGCCCCAGGAACCAGGGAGTCAGGACCAGGGTAAGGGGAGAGGAAGGGGGAACAAGTCAGTGAGAGAGACAGAAAGAGATAAAGGGAGAGCGAGTGTACAGAAAATGACAGGATGTTTGATTTTACTGAGGAATTTCGAGAGGTTACGGTCGAGACGACTAGATGTGGCGAGAAAAGGGCGCCTAATAAGAAATAACAGAAGAAAACAGTGTAAAAGTAGCGCTTCTCTTATTTCAGATTCGCTAGCAGGAAGCTGCGCTTACATTTCTGTTTATTTTGAAATTTTTGTTGTTTTACTTTCTCCTATCACAGATGAGAAGGTTGATTTTCCTTAGCAGGAAAATCAGTGGCTTTTAAAACTCTGGCTGAATTTGGAATAGTATACACTACCATACAAAAAGATTGTTATTTTCTTTTAAGTAATTAATACTTTTATTCAGCAAGGACGCATTAATTATAAAGACATTTATAATGTTACAAATAAATCTATTTCAAATAAATACTGTTCTTCTGAACTTTCTATTTATCAACAAATCCTGAAGAAGAAAAAAATTCCACAAAAAAAATATTAAGCAGCACAGCTGTTTTCAAAATTGATAATAATATGAAATGTTCCTTGAGCAGCAAACCAGCATATTAGAATGATTTATGAAGGATCATGTGGCACTGACGTAAATATGATTTATCGTCCGGGCAGAACTATTGTTCCAGCCACCAAAGACAGATTCACAAATAACCTGCCTGATTTATCTCAACTGTTCTGTGTACCAATGAAATTATGCTGAAAATTCAGCTTTGCCATCACAGGAATAAATTACAGTCATTTAAAATTGTATTTCATAATATCACTGTTTAACTGTATTTTTGTTCAAATAAATGCATCCCTGGTGAGCATAAGAATATGCAGTATTCAAGAAACAGCAGGTGAAAAATACCTGCATGATATACTGGATCCAAGAAGTGCACATCCAATGGACAGTTTACTATCTATCCCATGAGGCCACAGGAGAGTTGTCGTTGTATTAAAAAATGCTGGTGCAAGATCCTATCCCCTCTTCCCTCAAAAAAAAAAAAAAAAGTGATATCTTGTTCTAACAGATCAAATTAGCTTTTCTTAAAGAATATGCTAAGCTAGCAGGCTAAGCTGTTTGTTTCATGTCTGATATAGCTAAGCTGCTAGCTTGCTAACTACAAACACAAGGTAATTGTTTCATTTATACATTTCAGCTTTGGTAACAATGTGGTATTTAAAAGACTAATGAACATATTTTTTGTGAGGAAGAATAGAATAAGAATAAACAGATCATAAAGCTATTTTTTGATAGGATTTTGCATTTGCATTGTATTCATACCAGACACCTGCATATCTATATATTAAGGTTCAAGGAAGAAGTTTACCTACATAGTAATTTGGATGCCACTATTGTTTTTGCAATAGCCTACCATTTGGCTAGTGACACAGAAATGGCACGTAAATATGATTTAAAGCTTTAGACATGAGTGGACAGATCATGATTTCACTGTTTTCTTTATTGTTTATCGTTGTCTTTAAACGTTCAGCTAGCAGATGAGTTATCCGAAGCTGTTGCTCCAGTAGATTTGAAGGGTTCTCCATGTACTTTGTAAGTGTTTGTCAACGTTCTGTGCCGTATTGCCGTCCCAGTCTGTGTGTGCGTCTCTCTTGCGGTGTTTTATGGGCTGTGCACTGCGGTGCTCTGACCTTGCTCTCACCCCGGTGCCACCCAGCCAGTGCAGGACTCCGGCACCACTGGCCCCTGCCAAAATCCCACAGCGCCACATCTGCTATCCATAAACACCAGCCACTCTTGCTCTCCATCTCCTTCTCACACCCCTCCATCCCCCTCTCAAACATATTTGCTTACTCTCGTTTTCCCAACTGAGCGGCACTTAAATTATACTCCTGCACAATCTCTGTTTTACATTCAATTTAAACACTCAGTGGTTCTCCTCTTATCTCTTCCTCCCCTGCAATCCATCTCTCTCTCTTTTTTCGTTCGCTCTCCTCTTCCAATGGAAAAATCTTTCACCCATTATGTCTTCAGTGGGATCCAGCTGTGTGTGGTGGCAGTGAACTGGGAACCACAGGACATTCCTGGTCCAAGATGCCCTAAACCAGCAGCATTAACTCCTTTAGACTGTGGTCGAAACCAATCACAAGCTCATGTGAGCGCTGTCCAATATACCTCTATGTAGTTTGTCCCTCACTGTCACAAACATTTCGCTTTCCATCAGCCAAGACACAATTCAACATTTCCACGTTAATCCCAAGCGGATGTTTCTGGTAAGCGGTGGGGATCGAGTGAAGGAAAAACTTGATGATTGCATTCCACGCATGTTTTGAAAGGAATATTCCGGGGTCAATACAAGTGAAGCTCAGTCAACAGCATTTGTGGCATAATGTTGATTACCATGTATAATCAGTTTTGACATGTCCCTCGTTTTCTTGAAAAAAAGCAGAAACCAAGATTACAGAGAGGTACTGGAAGTGAACGGGGCCCATCTTTAAACATTAAAATACTGTTTTCAAAAGTGAAGACAAAACAAACAATATGCATGTTGACGTTTCTGTGTAAAGTTATATCCAATTTCACAACTTTGTTGGCATGGTAACGTTAAAACTCAAAAGCGACTTGAAAACATGATGAAAACATCTTTAAAACTCAAGTTTGAACAAGAATGTGCTTTGAAAAAATGATAAAGCTTCACATTACAGCATTTAATGCCCCTTACAATGTAAGTAAATGGAGCCAGTTTTTGTGGATTTAGTCACAGAAATTGTCGTCGCAATGTAACAAAACCCCTTAAAAATTATTAGAACAATTTTACCGCTCAAGTTTTAACAGAAGAATTAATACAAGTAATTTTTATAAATTTATAAGCCTAACATTATGTTTAAATCAAAGTTACAGCAAGGCACTTACTATTAAACGGGGCCAACTTTTAGCAGATTTAAAGTAGAATTGTTGTAATTTTTTAAGGTTGTTTTAGGGTTTTTGTTGTCATCATGGCAACAAAGATGTAAAATAGTATAGAACTTAACACAAAACAGATTTTGTCCCACTAAAATCATGTTGGCACATATTTAATGCTGTTTTTAACATTTAACATCCTATACGCTTACACAAGTGCCTCACGGTGATCCAAATTTTTGCTTTTTTTATAGATGAGGGACGAGTCTAGATTAATAATCAACATTACGCCACAAACTCTGTCGATTGAGCTTAACTCTTATTGAACCCGGAATATTCCTTTAAGGACAATCTCCAGCGTGGGAGGATTAGATTTCCTCTCTAGATCATGAACATTTGGCCAGGCATACCACACCCCATTCAGCTTTAAACAAGATGTGTTTAACACATCCCTGCTCAATGCCCCCGGTGCACTATGGCTTAAAAAATTAACGAGAAAATAAATGGAGTGCCTCAACTTAACCGTCCAGAGCTTCGAGTGCACTCCTAGGCAATAAAGAAGTATTACCCTAGTGCGATTGTTTTATCATTATTTGACTTTTTCCACTGTAATCAAATTCACAGCGCAGGATAAAAATGTACCTATTGAACTTTTGATACCCCGTTTCTTGGATCACGTTGTGGTTTTTGAGTCCAAAGCATCACCTTCTCTTTTCCCAGACATATTGGCATGCGTCTGCGGTGTGGTCCCAACAGAACCTGGGGATGAATCATGTAGCTGCAAGCATGCAAGAGCACTGTTTTATGATAAATATTACAATTCATAAATCATTGTTTCTCAGAAGAGCAAAAGAGCGAGGGGAGGGAGCACAGAGAGAACTGTAACGCATTTGGGGATCCGGCAAGAAAACAACGGAGGGTCACACTCCCTGTGTGAGAGTGTAGATGGTGGTGAAAAGGGGGCTTCAGGTCAGGGAACCACCAGGGAGAGGGAGTGGTGGAAGAGTCTGCAGGAATGAAGGAGAATAACAGCGCAGACGGCGCACATACACGCTCCATCTGCACCATAAAGGCCCATAGAACCTCGCTGTCATCTGCATATGGCAGCATCGCAGCGTAAATTATGGTCGCTATGCATTCGCTCACCAGCGATAATCATCCCTCGCCGTTGCCAGCGATTCTGAACGATGGCAGCCAGAGGACAGTAAAGGCTGCAGTTGTTGTTGAGGACATACTTGAGGGAGATAATATTCCAGCGTGAGGTTTGGTTTGAGCTAAATGATGAGAAATAAAAGATTGCAATGACAGTATTTACAATGAGAGTTTAGATGCGGGTTTTCGCCACTGCCTCCCTCGTAAAATCACAAGACGCTCTCACTTTGGATTTAGGCTGGAATTTAGTTCTGCGCTACTCCGCAACACTGCGAAGCATGCGTTTAGTGACTAACAACATTTTTTTGTGTTTGTGAGAAATTCTTTCATGGGTTGATTTGTCAACCTGAGGCTGTAAATAAGCAATGCCATTATGTTTGTAATGACATTGGTTAAAAACATCCCAGACTTGTCAGATTGCCTCAAAAAGACATTTAACATTTCATGTCTGTAAAAGGAAACCATTTCCACTAATACGTGTTTGCCATCTAGTGGCCACTGAGGGATCTTTTTATGGAAAATGCTTTAAGAACACTAAAACTAAAAGCACAGAAATGATATATAGACATTTAATTGTCAATTAGAGCACAGAGAATCAATATCAGAGTATCCTGTGACACAGGCAGTCACTGTCATGTTATGCTTCCATCCTGCCTCTACTCCATGTCAATGTCACAGAGGGCCGGTGGCGGCTCTCTCTTGGCCCAGGGCAGAGAGGCGGGGACATAGGGGTCGTAGGTCCAGTGTGGATACACCCTCTTATACAGGTTCATCAGCACTGTGTCCTGAGAGCGCAGCTGATTGTCAAATACACACTTCGTGTGGCCGTGAGTACCTGCCAAAGCACACAAATAAAAGTGAGTCAGAACATACTCTTGAGTCAGTGGTACCTAACATTCCACATTCTTCCTTTTTCTCCCCAATTTAAAACTAGACCAGCTAGTACATTTTGTTACAATCGTTTAAAGTCCTTATATTTTTTGTATATTTGATATATAATTACCGATATTGTTTTAGCAGTATTATTTAAGAACAATACTGATTACTTTTGTATTTATTACACGTTTATTTTTATTGCCATACCAGCATCTATGGCTATTTTCATGGCAAGAGCAATGTATTTTAAAAGAAACAAATAGTAGTAAGATTAATTTTGTATAAATATCCAATTTTTCTGATTTTCTTTTTTTTTATTGTTATAATTATTTTATAATTAATAATAAAATTATATTACTACTACTACTAATAATGATAATAATATTAATAATAAATAATAATAAGCTTAATTTAATACACCAAATTATTTTGTAATAATTAGTAAAATATTATGACTTAATGACAATGATTAAACTTAATTATTTTATAAATAATAATTCTGGATTAAAAATAATCAACAATTAATAATAATAGTAATCATCATCAATTAATAATAATAATTATATATATTTTTAATAATACCATTAATTATAGTCATTATAAAAAATCATGTAAAAATGACTTGTGATCTAAATGGTTGAATATGTATTAAAATCTTTGAGCTGTTTGTCTTGCTGATCAAAACGCTAGTAAATAGTTCGTTAAATGTTTTTCTCCACAATTAATATTTTGTTTCTTACCTAATGCTTCCTTGATGTGTCCTCTTCGTCCCCATTTTGTACGTAGTTCTACTGGCTTAAACCACAGAATATCATCTGCAAAAGAGAAATGCTTTAATGTTGGACTCAATCATTGTTAGATCTCTGCACACACATCTAAAGGTAAACAGAGGAAATGACTAATGCCTTCCTTCTCACCTCTGTTAAAGAACATGTAACGGACCACAGCAGAGCGCCGATTGATTTTGAAAGGGTGTCCGCTCAGCACGATTCTCTTCAACACCACACGCTGAGGATCACAGCTCAAAAGATTACCTGTGGCCACCAGGTCCTGGATACCTGTGGTAAAGGTAAAACAAAAAAGCTTTACCACATGCTGTTATGGTGAAGGCAGTTCTTTTGTTTTTGAGTTCAAATGTTTTGTATGATTCTCCCCACCATTGTCTCTCTGTTTGAAGACCAGAACACCAGCGGTGGGGAAGGTAATGGGGGCATAGACAGACATCACTGTAGGAGCATCAGGACGCAGAAACCGCTCCATCTTGTGTTTATCAGCTAAAAACAGAAATAAAACTGATTTAATATCATTAAAGGCATTTATTAGGACTTAAACCTGTCAGATACATCATGTAAACAAAACAAAAAAACTTGTTTAAAAGGATAATTTACCCAAAGATCTTATTTTTAGACTGACACGACTTATTCAGAAACAAATCAACCATAGCCCTGAACAATTCTATAAAGAAAGATATATAAATATGAAGAACGTGATGATCTCTTATTACAAGAAGTGTGCTGTGAGAAGATGGCTGAAGCTCTGAAGCGCCTGAAACCGCACTGAAACACCAGGTCTTCTTTAGACTTCACTGGTTCTGTGTTGCTCGGGTGCTGCCGCACCAACATATGCATCACTGACATCTGCAAAATAGACAATTATTTCAATACTGACTATAATCATTTGTGAAAAGAATGCCTTTGAACTGAACAGTACTACTGTATTTCAAAACACAAACACACTAGTACATTTAACTCTTTTGGAAAATTTGATATGATAATAAGTAATTACTTATAAAAATATTCAAGAATCCTCCAAGCTGCAAGTACCTTCTGTTCATGTGGTAGCAGGGACACTAGAACTAATGGTTTGCCGGTTTGAAAGCTCTCCATTACTGAGAGAGGAACATCCACAATATGAAGAGTCACGTACCAGCCTTCCTGCAGGAATAAAAGGTGGATTTCCAAATTAAATTCCTTTGGTAAACAGTGAAACACCACAGTTTCTGGGACAAAGCCAAGATATTCGTGAGAACTCTCTAAAGAACACCCCTTTCCCCCCACACAAACCATTGCTCCTTCCTCCTCACTAGCAGCATCTGCTAGTATTCGGCGGCGCATGCGTTCAAAGTTCTGGAACTGGTAGATGCGAGAGTAATCGGGAGGCAGATTCTCAAGGGTGTCCCATGGGGAGGAACGGAAACTCTTCAGACCTCTGTACTTCTGAAATCTGAACGTACAGAACAGACCAGTCAGCAGATACATACACTAGTCTACTACCATTCAAAAGTTTGGCTTTTTCTAGCAAGGATGCATTAAATTGATCAAAAGTGACATTTATAATGTTACCAAAGATTTCTTTGCAGCACAAGATTGATAAGAAATGTTTCATGAGCATCAAAACAGCATATTAGAATGATTTCTGAATGATCATGTGACACTGAAGACTGGAGTAACGGCTGCTGAAAATTCAGCTTTGTCATCAAAAAAAAAAAAGTTATTTTAAATTGTATTAATACTATAAAATATTACTGTTTTATTGTATTTTTGATCAAATAAATACAGCCTTGGTGGGCATAAAAGACTTTCAAAGCATGAAAAACTGACCCCAAACTTTTGAAGGGTAATATAAAGCTATATTTAAAAATAACCAATACATTTGGGGTTACCAATACTGGATATTATTCATGTGTGCTTATTTTTAACATTTAGATTAACATCATCTAACACTCATTTAACTTTTAAAAACACTTAATTATTTATTTTTTTATTATATTTGTTATATTTAATAACACACAGCAGATATCCAAATAATCATCCAAATTTTCATAGTGAACATTAAAACGTGATATTTTAATTAAATATTTAATTTTCATTTATTTTAACCAAACAGTACTGAATTTTAATACTGGCCATAACATGCAAATTAGGGATGCACCGATACCACTTTTTCCAGTACTCGCCCGATACCGATACTTTTACTTTTTTGTACTTGCCGATACCGATATATTTATTGCATTTGTACATTTTTTTATCAGTATCGGGCCCGATACCGATACCAGTATCGGCGCATCCCTAATGCAAATAATTATCAGTTATCATTAATGGCAAATTTTTATATCTGCTCATCCCTAAAGGCTGTGAACTGTCATCATATGGAAAAGATCTCATTCATAAGTCATTGTTGTGTTCCATGGACAAAACAAAAACATAAGGATGAATAAAATAAGACAGACTTTTCATTTTTATGCGAAGTTTCCTTTTAAAATTTCAAACATGGACAGGTACATGGCTGGAACTGTCCTGCATCTTACCGTGTCTTGGCTGGGACATCTAGGGGAGTGTCGACTTCATCAGGGAACATCTCATTGGCACGTGCCTCTCTGTATCTCCTCAGTCCCTCTCCCTCCTCGGCCTTGTCCATGCCTTCGTCAGACTTCTGATCGGCTGCGGTGCGTCCGGTGGAACTGATCTCCTCCTCTTCTTCTTCTTCTTCTCTGTCGTCATCGTCTCCTTCAGAAGCACATTCAGACCCAGCATCCTTAGAGAGGAAGAGAAGCATGTAAAAACATTTCTCTAGACATACATCCACATAGAGTCTAGCAAACCCAAACAAAACACGCCACTTCTTTGAAGACTGAGATGGGGAAAAGGACAAGACATACCGCTGGGGTGCATTAACCCCCCTCTGGGGTCAACCTGCAGAACAATCGCAGGTGCAGTAATAAAAATAATCTCTGTAATCATCTGTAGTACCACTTCCCTATTGTTAACATCTTGCATTGAAAAGTCTCCTTTGGTGCGCCCCAAGACTTCAAACGCATGCTAATTATGATTAAAGAAAATAAATGGACCAGAGCTTCCATACTTGTCAAGCTTCCCCTTGTTCTTTCAAGCCCAGCTGGTATAAATAAATGGCCACCCCCCCCGCCCCCCACAAGTCTCGACAGGAAGTTCTGTCCAAAGAGCAGGAAGACTGAAGGCTTCTCTCGGGACTCCCTCTCCAAACACTATTGTTGCGTCGAGGTGCCTGGCACTAAGGCCAAGCAGCAGACATTGAGAAAACAAACAGTGCCTCTCCACCACGAAGCGCACAGTCACGTATGCACTGTTCCGCCTGCGCTGTGCCCACTCTCCATCTCATCCTTTTGACTTTATTTAGACCTTCAATCATTATCGGGCAGACTTGGGTTTAACCCGCTTTTGCCAAGCTTGCTCCTGATTGGTCGCTTCTGCTGCCACCTCTCAGGTTGCCATAGCAACAAATATACAAAACAAAACCTGCTTTCTTCCCAGGGTCTGAGGTGTCATTGTTTATAGAATAAAAAGAAACCTACAATCAGGCATGTGATCAGCTAAAGACGAAAAACAAGGAAAACATTGAACCCCCCCAAACAATAACAAAATTGTTTCCTTCCGATTTACACAATTCACCTGGGTCATACATATCAAGTAAAAAAAAAACTGGAAATTTGTATGGTATGGAAAAATCACATCAAAAACCTGTGACTGCCCTGTATCAAAATAATAAAAACCCACCTGAGATTCATTATCACCATCCATTTCATCTTCCATCAGCCCATCCTCATCATCATCATCACAGCTGTCAACGTCATTATCATCCTCCTCCTGCTCAGCATCATCAATGATCCATGTGGCCTGGTAGTCAGACGTCCCCTTTGGTACTTTCATCACTCTCCTTTTCTTTCTGGCCTCTGAATATAAATGAATAGATCACATCAATAGTTTGCAAAATATCAGTATTGTCCATAAATAATTTTTTTAGATCTATTCATTTAGGTCACTAGTATACATTCCTGCTGCCTACTGCTATTGGTGGGTTGCACTGATCACAAATGAGATGCATTGCCATTCTGTGTTGACAATCCATCAATTTTCCTGAGCTAAAAACAAATATTCTGGAGGAGAAAAGTCTTTGTATATGAGTTGCAGCAGTGCATTATGCGTCATATCATGAACAAGATGAGAAGTTATCAAAGTATGATCTGAACTCGCTCTGAATGCGATCATTTATACCCTGTATGTGGGCAGACACAAATCATATAGAACAATGAAGCCACTCACACTAATATTAACATCTCCATCTTGATGACACTTGACTAAATTATCTCATAAGAGATGGATCAGATATATTCATTTCTACTGGATCCTGCAATATTGCATTGTAGTCACTAGACACTAAAAAGGAAATGCTTCCGCTGTCAGTGTGCAATGTTATTTTACTATAATTTATATATAATAGTTTAATTGCATTGAATTGGCTTTTATTTTTATGTTTTTGGCTTTTATTTTAATTTTAGTTTCTTTAAATAATTTTAGTTTTCTTTAATTTTTAATGTTACTTGAATATTACTATTTATGTTTCATTTATTTTCATTTCAGTTTTTATTTATTTTCCAGAAAATAAGTCTGAACTTCAACTTATTAGTTAGTTGCAAAGGCAAGATTTTTATCCAATATTTATATTTTATTTCAATTAACAAAATGTTTTTAATAGTTTTAATTCTGAATAATACACCTGGTTTGAACCGGGTAATAAAGTACCTTCTGCCTCCTCCAGCTCTGCTTCTGTGGGCCACGTTTGCTCCCCATCCATGGGATCCACTTCTGCCTCCACCTGCAAGCTCTCCCTCTTCTCAGGGTCTGCTTTCATCAACACCCGAACATCCCCATTCATATCCCCATCACCACCAATCTACAGGACACGTACAAAGAAAAAGAAACCAATAAACATCTTACCATAAATCAATCAGGTACCACAAATAAAGTCTTCAGCGTCAAGCAAGTAGTCAGTCCACAATTAAAGTAAAAATACTACATGATAGCACAAAATTACAGGCAACCATAATATAATTGACCAATGGGTTTTCACTGGGGGATTTTATTCATTGTTTCTCAACCATTTAAATTAATTATAAAAGTGTTATTTCTAGACTAGGATAACTGCCATAGGCATTTTTACAATGAATATACTTTTTCTAAAATATCTTATCAGTTACAAATTGTGAATAAAACATTTTTAGAAATCCTTATTAATTCTTCACACCAGTAATAATAAATCCTTCTAATTAATCCATTCATTAAGGAGACCATTAATATTAAGGGCATCATTAAGTCTTCAAATTAAGGAGGCAGTGGGCCTCCTTCAAATATTGTTGTGGACAATAGGGGGCCTTGGAGTCAAAGGGTTTAAGAATCACTGCTTTTCTCACTTGTTGAGCCTGGTTAGGATACGGTGTTGAACTTGCAATTTATGAATAAATGAAAAGTTGCACATTGATAACATTGTTGGGGGTAACGCATTACAAGTAACTAGTAAAGTAACACATTACTTTTTAATCTACAAGAGAATATTCGAGTTACTTTTTTTTCCAATTTATTGATTGACAGCTCTCCTGTCCCCATGTTGAGAGAAATCAGAAGATGTTA
>NW_015552566.1:1178417-1179464 GCF_001515605.1 Sinocyclocheilus anshuiensis
TCCAGATTTAAAAAGTAACGCAAAAGTAACGTAACGCATTACTTTCCATAAAAAGTAACTAAGTAACGTAATTAGTAACTTTTTTATGGAGTAACGCAATATTGTAATGCATTACTTTTAAAAGTAACTTTCCCCGATACTGACTGATGAGTTCCAACCCCTCTTATGAAATGATGAACAAATAAATGACAATAAACCCCTATTACAACAAAATAGTAGCCTCCAAACCATCATCTCGACGTCTCGTCCTGGCTTCACCAGTCGAGAAGCTGCTGTCACGATGGGTAGAGGATCTGCAGGAGCATCGATCTGGCTAAGAGGAGAGCCTCGAATATATCCTGACACACAGAGGGTCCCTAACCCTGTGGCTGGGCCCCCTGTCCCATTCTGGCTGGTGTTCGGTATATATGTGGCTCTCTGAGCCAGCAGGTGCGAGCGGCGAGAGCGGAAGCCCAACCGCCTCTGCTTCTGTGCTGACAGGTGCCTCAGCAATAGATTAGCATCCTGCTCGCTGTCCACAGGGAAGAGACGTGCATCTGGGAAATGAGACTCTACCAATCGGGACAGCACTCTCCGAGACTCAGTGCGTTTCTTCACTGCTAGATCAGCCACTCCCTGACACACCAGTGCTGCAGGGCAAAGAGGAAAATAATTGATTCTGATTGGTCAATTGTGACATTTTATTAAATATCTGTGCATAATGATTGCTGAACTGCATAACTGATCATTTCCAAAAATATCTTACCATGACTTGGCAAGCCCTGTGCAAAGAGACAGGACAGGCAGTATTCTCCATAGCTGTCCCAACCATAAGTCGACTCCAACACAAACATCAAACTGTCTGCAATCTTTGCCACATCCAGGAATGCATGCAAGTCAGCTGGAATGAGACAAAACAAGATTTCTACAACCTTTAATCATAGCGCAAAGTGGATGTCCCTTCTTAAGCTACACTTGCAATATAAAGAAAAACAAAGAAAATATAAAGAAAAAAAAAATTCTATACAACTTTGCCTACATTCATTTAAAATAAAACATTAATTGAAT
>NW_015552566.1:1180085-1193614 GCF_001515605.1 Sinocyclocheilus anshuiensis
AAATAAATGAACTTTTCCACGATATTCTAATTTATTGAGATGCACCTGTATATATATATATAGAGAGAGAGAGAGATTTGCTAAAAACTACATTTAACGGCTATTAAACTATAATAAGTCTATATAATATACTGTCAGCGGAGGCGCCAGCGGAAGCGTTCAGCCCTCGTGTGAAGACCTACAAGTGTAAAGACCTGCGACTTTACCTGTGCGACTTTAACCGAGCAACGAAACCGGGCAACACACTTAAGTACTCTCATTTTTCCCTTTGCACACTCCTTTCTGTCCTCTCCCTTCCACCTCTATCAAGTGTTTTCAATACATTCCGGTTGTCCTGCAACAACGCGCTCACATTACTTGCAGACGGCAACACAATCTTGCTAACCTGCGTCCTATCTGTACATCTTCTACTGCACCTCTTTCTTTTTCTGTGGGTTTCTGGAATTGTCAGTCAACTGTCAACAAAGCAGACTTAATTTCTGCTTTTTCTTTAAACTCCACACTTAGCATCTTGGCCTTGACTGAGACCTGGATTCGTCCAGAAGACTCAGCAACCCCAGCTGCTCTCTCTAACAATTTCTCTTTCTCTCACACTGGTCTGCTCATTTCTAACAATTGGAAATACGCAACCCACTCTCCCCTATGCAATTATAACTGGGTCTCTGGAATTGTCTGGAATTGTAGATAATAGTATCTATACATAGTGCATCCTTAAATACAAACACACTTTTGCAAATCATTTTACAAAATGGTTAATGACTTCATACATCAACTAAAAAAAAAAAATATTATTATTACATAAATAAATTAGTTCTGACAAAGATGTCTTGTCATAATTAGTATACTTCAACTTTGCAATGCAATTAAATTCATACATGTTTCTCAAATATCTACACTTTTTGGAAGAAAATAATTTTCATTAAATTGATTCAAAGTGACATTAAAGGCATTTATAATAATAACAAACGATTTCTATATTAAATAAATGCTGAGCTTTTGAATTTCCTAAAATCATGAATCGTAATTTCCCAAAAAATATTGAGCAGCACAAGTGTTCTCAACATTGATAATAATAGTGTTTCTTGAGCACCAAAGCAGCATATTAGAATGATTTCTGTAGGATCATGTGGCGCTTAATACTGGAGCAACAGCAGTATAGTGTCAGACATTTGAAATTCCACTGTGCATCATTAGCACTTATTTACCTGTGTCTGGCCTGTAGAAAATGAATCTCTGTTTAAAGCAGGGGAGAACGAGACCAAAACTGTCCTTGGCCCCAATGACTCCTTGATCTTCATGCCCCACACCACCAACTCCTTCACCTCTCAGTATTTTTGTGACAGCCCCAGCATCCACTCCTGCGTGAAGGGCTATGACTGCCACCAGATGAGGGGGTCCATCCCTGCTACCCAGCTTCCTTTTCTCTGTCAGCACCTGTCACCCTCATCAACACCCAAAAAGAGATGCGTTAGTCAGCTAATCTCCAGTCTGTAAACCCCGTAGAAGACTATAATGTTTACTTTACCGAGTCTTTTTTGTTGCGTCGCAGCTGGTTGGCTTTGTTTCGACGGTCCATTTTCCTCATCTCTCTTCTCTGTTTCTTGGTGAGAGCCATGACAGCAACTCTACCTATTTAGGATGTATAGAGTCATGTTTATTGTCTTACACTTAGCATTAATGCATTGTGCTATTTATGATCGACACAAAACGAACCAGAATTTTTATGTAAGAATAGTGTCTATGAGAAACCTTTACAGCCAATAGTGAAAAGAAAAACATTTTAAACCAGACTAAGCTGGTCTGTTGGTCTCTCAACCTGGTCAGGCTGGTTTTAGTGAGGCTTTGGGCACTTTTCACAGTTCAGGCTGTGAGACCAGCTTTAATCAGTTAAGACCATCAAGCATCCTAGGCTGGCTTTTGTCAGCAGGGCTAAATTTAAACGTATAAACTGTATGCACAGAAAAACTTTAATATAAAGTCTCAATGATCATGTCTCGGGTCTTTAAACACGTGTTCAGTCAGACAGGCGGTTCCCGCGTGTGTATTTTTTGATAAACTCATCAGACATACCCTTGTTCTCCCGCCCGATCTCGCCTTTAGTTCGGTGTTTTCCATGCTTGTGCTGTTTGTTTTTCTGTTTATAAGCTCCAGGTCTGTGCGCCTGCTGCTGTTCGCCTCCTGCAGCCATTTTGTCATGCCGCATATGTAAACTTTAATGACGTCATATCCACGCGCCTGGCTTTCCTTCTGCAGAATCGTCACTGAGTAATAAAGTGCGCACGTGCCACCTACTGTTGTTCCGCTGCATCCTCCTCGCATAGATAGAAGGGATTCAGGGCTGTTAATCTCATTTACCAAAACCTATAGTGAAGCTTATGAAATGAAAACTGTCAAATAACATTTTTACTCGCAAAATTTAGCTTAAAGGAGATTTTACTTTTAGGACTAGTTATATTTTTTTAGCATTATTAAGTTATTTTTTATAAAAAATACAATAATGTGGTGAAAAAACATTAATGTTTTTATTTGTTAATGTATTATTTATATTGTAATGAATTTGTAAGGTATTTAATGACCATTGTTAGTATGCATCATCATGGTAGTATTTCTCATTCTGACTTTAATGTATAGGCTACTTTTATATGAATAATAAATCTTAAAAATACTTTGGATATGTTTGGATTTTTTGTTTCTTAATACACAAACGTAGATGCACACACATTATTTACAGCATTAAATATATCTGCAAGCTGTCAGAGCTGTGGTGCAGTGGGTAGTGCCCAATTTTATGCACATGCTGGTTCGCATCGAGCATTATATCCTGATCATTTTCTCTTTTTTCTCATTCCATTAACCTATAAATATGTCTGAAAAACCCTGTAAATCTAAATAATAACAAAAAAAAAAGACTGTGAGCTGGATTTTACAGTACATGTACGTCCCCTTTTTTCTCAGGAAATCATGGGAGGTATAAAGCACACATTAATTTCTCATTACCATCTATGCAGGACATAGCTTGTCTCGTGTGTTTTTTCGTGTGTTTTTTTCTTTTCTTATCGTTTCCTGAGAAATTTTATTTCAGCATGGTTTCTCAATCATGCTTGTGGGTTGTATTATTTTATATCATCATAAAACACCATAAAAAAAGAAAACAAATAATTGTGTCATCATATAGTCATAGCCTATTTTATAAATAGATTCTCCGTAGAGGAAATAATAAATCATTCTCAGCACAAAAAAAACCCTTTTAAGACCTTCTCTAAACATTTGATAAACACCAAGAGTTCATTCAAAGTGTATAGCCATATTAAGTCAAATGGCTCATTTAGTCTCTAGAGAACTTCTTTGTTGTTTTATGTTGAATCACTATAACACACCACCTTGTCTCTCTAATGACATCAACAGGATGAAGCATGGCTCTTTAAATCCCATTCATAAAACAGGTACCATAAGTCTCAAAACCCTCTGTTCGCCTGGATACAGTGACAGCATCCTGCGTTCTCATTGGCTGGGAGACATGGCTGCTTCAGAACCAACCCAGAGCGCTAGTTCTCTGTTCTGTTTACCAATTGGTTGCTTGCAGGCTTGTTGACATCACTGTAATCATTTTGCCCAGGGATCAGCTTTAACCTCTTAGTGATCCATAACAATGATGATAACCAATATTAAGCAATACCCAGAAAACCTACAGCTCTTTACATTTTTAGGTTTAAACTGTGGTGAAATATGTAAGGCTGGGATTAGTTTACTGTATGCTTACAACAGACGCCAGCTGTAATCTTTTTCATTTGATTTGTATGACTTCTGCTCTGCTTGTACTAGTTATCTTCAAGTCTATCTGTGTGAGTGCTGGTGGGTTTTCAAACTTCAGACACAGAATCATCAGGATCATTTAGGGGTTTTTTGAGGAGACAGCAGCAGCATCATATGATTTGTAAGGCATTTGTTAGTTTAGCATATGGGAGTATCATGATCATCATAATTAGTAAATCTCCAAAACATTTCCAAGATACTCCCATATGTATGTAAACTGATAGCTTCATGTGATACACTTTTAAAAATGTATTAATCAAGAAATTCCAACAAATGTAATCATAATGCTGAAATTGCATTGCTGCACTGCAGCCACTTCTTTTCAAGGAATCACGTTTCATTACATTTTCCTCTGATTTGATCTGTGTTTACCTCTACAGAACTGCTGCAATTAAAATTACTTTGAATAGGGTGGGATATCTTAATACTTCTTTAAAAAAAATAAGAATCTAAATCCATTACAGAGCTTTGACTTTCCTCATATATTTTGGCAGCCCCAGCAAACAAAGTTTTAAATATTGATAAAGGACATATTTATGTGTATAGCTGTTTATTATAGGGGGTTTAATGCTCTGTCTCTAGGGGCCGGTGGGAGTTTCCCACAGGTAGAGGGCGGAACTTGCGTTCCAGGAACCAGGACGAGAGGAGGAGGGCAGCAGTGGTCCAATTCTTTTTAGCGAATCGGTTCGCTTCATGAACCGGTTCAAACAATCCGATTCATAGAGTCGTTTGAGTCGCCACTCCAAAGCGCTCCAGAAATACTCGCGTGTCATTACGATTTTGTGGTACGTACATCGTGGTACATTCTAGTAAAATGCCACTGTTTATCACTATGTTTTGTATTTATTACATACTTACATAATGTATGTTTGTTTTAAAGATAAGCGACTTCTGTTCGTGTGCGTAACTACTTTAAAGTTGCTTGAAAACACTATTAAAACGTACTGCATATGTACTATTAAAATCCCCCAAAACCTTGTGTTTTTAGTTGCTTTTAGGGAATAAATAAAAAATGAAACTTTAGTATAACAATTCACACCCTGGCTGGATTCTCGAGCGCCTTTTTAGCAATCGGTCGGTTCTAGCTAGTTATTAAAAAGATTCAGTTCAAAAGAACGATTCCACGGCGAATCGGCACTAGAGGAGGGCAGAGAGAGAAAAATCACAGTCACCACCACAACATGATCATCACCCCACAGCCCAAACACACCGGTGTAAAAAACAAGTCTTGAGCATTTCGGACCGAATCTGAGGTGTGGTCTCGCCGTCGGTGTGTAAACGGAGCGTGTTTATCTCTGTTTTTAAGCCGTCAGGGAGTGGATCTGTCTCGGACGCCATCTTTAGCTGCAGCAGTAGCCCGGGAGAGTGAAGAGCTGCTGGGCCACCGTCAACCAGCACCGGGCTGGAGGAGTTTCTCCAGCGGACACCCATGCTTGACAGCGATCGATAAGTTTGTCGTAACTGATTTGTGGTCAGTAGACGTGTTTCAGTCCACTGGGTTTGTTGTTGTTGTGGTGGTCGGAGGAGCTTTCTCGGGCTGGCTACTCATCCTGGCCTGTTGGGAGGGTAAGTGAGCTGTTAGCGCTTCTGCTAACTTAGGTTCATGTCAAAATAAACATTTCTTGCTTTTTAACACAGCAGAATGACTTAGTTAAACGTTTTTCTGTTTATTGTAGCCCATTCCAGTGAATTAACATTAAAAACGCAACCGTGTGTATTAGTTGCCACCCAAGTCATGGGTTTGACTGTTGAAGTTTGGCTGCAGGTGAGGAAACTGTTAACAGATCATCTTCATATTCATCATATAGAAATGCGCATGTGTCTGCTGGGATTTTAGCTCGTGTGTGATCTGTGTGTAATGTGGATGTCACCTTGTGTATGTTGTCTATTATGATTATTTTGTCATATATATATTAAGGTGTGTTGCCTTATTGTGGTCTGAAATACTTAAGAACATGCTGTTCCTGTAAAGTGCAGTTGACCATCCAGGCTTAAGTATCTGTGTAAACAGCAGTTTAATTAGATGTATTTGTACAGTTGAGATGTACAGACTGAATGATCATGATGGATGGACCTACTGTTTACATTTTGAAATTTCCATCTGTCAATGGGATGCTGTCTTTATTGTAATAGATCTGATGATTCATAAATGGCTCTTAGATGTTATGATTGCTTTATTGCTTCTGCTGGTCTTGTATAGTATTTCCTGCTGTCCTACCTGTGTATTGATGCTCGTATGCTGCCACAGTGGAAATGGCCGCTCTGATTGTAATGCAATGAAGCTCTGCTGCATTTGTTTATTGCTTTGCATTGCTCATAAACATGCAAACTGGTGGTATGTGAACGAGAGGCTGAATAGTGCCTCTGTTGTGGAGAGACACTGCCTGCTTTCTCCACCGTGATTGTCTTTCTCTGACCTCATTGCTGCCTCTTAAATCTGGGCCTCTGTCCACAACAGCATCCGTTACACTGAGCCCTCGGGGTCTCCACTCCCACATCCATCTGATATCAGACCTCTGATTATCATTGATGTCATCAAGTGACTAACACAAGTTTGTTCTATCAGTTTTGACACTTTCCATGCATCCCTCACTCTTGCGGGATAATAATTGATTCAAATATCCCAAACGTATAGCTGTTCTTGCACAGTGAGATCTACAGTGTTGCACTGACCAGCTTTGAATTTTTGTCCTCCCGAGCATTTAAGTATGATTATTATTTAAGGGCTTAATTGAACAGTTTTGTAAATTAATTAATTATTTTATTTTATTTTTTATTATTGCTTGCCCAGTAGTTCAGACATTTAACCATTGTTTGGGCTGCACACACACAAACACACAAAACAAATAATGTTACAAAGGAATATATATATATTTTTTTTATTATAGTAATGAAAAAACTATAATAAAGTTTAGTTATTTAAACTTTATTAGTTTAAATAACTATAATGACAAAAGTACTTGCTGCAGTTGAACACTGAATTCCGATGTTTTTTTTTTTTTGTCTTGTGTTCAACATCTGTTCCGTTAAAGTATATCATAAAAACACGTTTTTTTGTTTGTTTGTTTTTTGCTTATTGTTATAGAAGAAACAATAGCCTAATTATAAACACACTTTTTTCAGGGATTCTAAAGCGGCATCAAGGACTTTCCCAAAAGTCAATATTATATTGAAAAGTATAAGTATTGCTTGCAAAAAAAACAATAATATCAGATATTTAGCAGCTATGGTCTCTTAAATAATGCCCATGGTACAATTTCCAAATGAAATTATCTCCGCAGGTGCAGCTAGGACGCAGGGCCTTATCACTCGCAAGGTCATACTCCGTGTTTATAAATACAAAGCGGTGCAGCGCTGGCACGGGACAGCATCTCTAAAGCTCTGCCCATGGAGAAGGACTGGGTCAGAGCTGTGCTGCTGTTTGTCTGGCAAATGAAGGGAACTCCCTGCTTCGACGGAGAACTTTCCTAGACATTCCTCCTAATCTGCATTTAAAGGATGTTGTGATGCTTGTTTAAGGAGAGGGGTAAGTTGTTTGATATCCTGACGAATTCTTTCAGGCCAGTCGTGACTGGACAGTTTTTGTGGTCAGGGTTATTTGGTGTAGGACAGTAATAGGAATACCTACAGTGTGAAATCATCACTGAAATGGTATTGATTTGATAATATTATACATAAACAAGCTGGGTTTTTGGACAGATAGAACTATTTCCTTGTGTTTGCGGTGGCAGTTACAGTTCTGTTTTTCAGCTTTTCACACATTCCTGAATAGCAACTCAGCATTTCTCCATTTGTGTGGCTAAGCTTTGCTTTGACTCTAGTAGTATTGTTTAAACTTGTCAGTTCGTTGGAAAATGAGATGAAGTCTGAAGGAAATGAGTTGAAGGAGTTAAGAATGTTGATGTTGACTTAAAGAGCTGATTAGCACTGAAATGGTTGATGGGAGATTTGAAGTGGCATTAGCACATGAGCTGAGTGAACAGGAAATAGAGAAACACTGCGTGAAAGAAAGCAAGCGACATCATGTAGGCAGTTCCTGCCCTGCTGTTGTTTCGTCCTGTCCTGCCACATTCCTTCTGTGTGTCTGTTGAATGGCCTGATGGGGTGTCATCTCGTTCTGCCCTTACAGCCTGTGTCACATGCTAAGCATCTGGCAGTTAGCATGATTGCTTCGCAACCCTGCTTTTTTAAATTCAATGTCAATGAATTTGAATTGAGGTGGAAAATTAGATGCGGAACAGTCATTTGAATGTTAATTGAAAGAACTAGAACTAAAATGGAATGAACAAGCATTCATTTAAAAGAACATTTATATATAAAAATTAATATGTACACTAACATTCAAAAATTTGTGTCAGTAAGATTAAAAAAAATATATACTTTTATTCAGCATAATGCATTAAATTGATTAAACATGACAGTAAAGACTTTTATAATATTTCTGTTTCAAATAAATTCTATTCATCAAAGTATCCTGAAAAATGCATCACAGTTTCTAAAAAATATTAAATGGCACAGCTGTTTTCGACATTGAAAATAATAAATGTTTCATGAGCACTAAATCAGCATATTAGAATGATTTCTGAAGGATCATGTGACACTGAAGATTGGAGTAATGATGCTGAAAATTCAGCTTTGCCATCACAGAAATAAATTATATTTTAAAATATTTCTAATTGTAATAATTTAATTGCAAACATTTGACCGGTAGTGTAAATATTTATATATATAATTATTATTTTGAATTCATGCTTTTTCATTCCATTTTGAATTTCAATATTTTTTAAATATATAAAGTCGTTTAAATGGCTTCAAAGCTATCATCTCAAATAAAGAATCTCAGTTTTCAAAATGAATCCCAAGGACCTGCCACCCAGGCTCACATGATTATAAACATTTTAAATGCTTCCTTAAAGTGGTCATCGCATGTACCTTCATGCCTGTTTACAATACTATTACACTTTAAACAATACATAAGTGCCTATGGTTAATTGTTGTCAAAATATAAACCAATATAAATTCAAGTTCAAACAACCTTTCAAAACCCTAAATAGTGCATGATCTGGCCCACTGTAAGCGTTTTCAGATATAGTTAGAGTGTCTGTCAGCTCTGCATCTATAGTGCTCATGTGTGTGTAAAGGTGAACGGGATGGTGTGATTCGAGTGGGTTGATGTGTGTGTGTGTGTGTGGGCAGAGAGAGTGTGAGGCAGCTGGTGTGGTGGGAGGCCGGTCTTGTGACTGAGACATCAGCCCTGAGCTCTCAGCATTGTGTCTGTGCAGCCGATCATCTGAGCAGCACTGAGGGGGGAGCATCGGCCCAAACCCAACCAGCTCCAGCAACAAACAAAGCACTATTTTAGAATGAGGTCATTCCTATGTGCCTATAGTTTGATGGTGTTTACTTATAAAGCACACAGTGGGAATGAAGGCCGCTTGTGTAACTATGACAGCATTGGTATTAATGAGAGTGTTAAAGTTAAATTTGGTGTTATCATCATAACTAACTTACAGGAATAGTTTACCCAGTCAATAAAATTTATCATGTTGTTCCAAACCTTTATAATTTTTCCTTCACAAAAGAAGATCCTTAAAGGGGTCATAGGATGCCCATTTTCCACAAGTTGATATGATTCTTTAGGGTCTTAATGAAAAGTCTGTAACATAGTTTGGTTAAAAGTTCTCAATGGTAGTGTAAAAAACACCTTTTTTACCCTGTAAAAAATAGCTGTTTTCAGATCAAGCCATTTTTGTAGCATTTTCCTTTAAATGTTAATGAGCTCTGCTGACCCCACCCCTCTCTTCCGAACTGCTCTCAGAGAGACTGGTTACTTTAGCCGCATTCATCGTGAAACTTGCTAATTAGCACATTATTAGGAAAGGCGATTTGCAAAGATTCATTACAAAACACAACACATTTCAGTTCAAACAACTTGTAAAAGTGCAAAAGTGAGCGATATACCGGTAGACACGATTAACCAGTAGAAATTTGTCAACCGGTAGAGATATCTTCTCTATTGCGGTTACACGCTCGCATGACGTTGCTGTGCTACGTGATCAAGAAAACTTGTCGCATTTTTAAGCATTGCGGTTTAAAAACAAGCGATTTTAAGTCGTTTAAATGCAATCAGCAGCGAAAGAGAACTCATTTTGTTAAATGTGCAAACTGTTTCTGAGTGCTGTCAGAGGCGCGTGCACATGAAGATGATGCTCATAGAGCACGGGACTATTGAATAGTTATTTTTGCCGCACTATAGGCCTTTAACGGTTAAATACACACACTTGTATGTAAAAGTAAGTAAAAACAAACTTAAGTAAAAGCAAACACCTGAGAAAGAAAATACACGTGTAACTGTATATTGGATCTGGGCAGCTCTTAAAGTGACAGCTAAATCACATTTGTAACTTTAATAAGAAACATATATTTAATTTACACAGTGAATAATATGCAACGGAAAAAAAATCCCGGGGATTAATTTTACATGCACAAAAAGCAGCAAACAACAGAATATGAAGATTCACATGGTCATCATATCACATCACACACCTGCAGCGGTTCTGCGAGCGGAGAAAATCATAATAAAGCTATATATATATATATATATATATATATATAACAAATAAATAGGCCTATACGAGAAACATTTTTACTTAAATAATAAATTAAGAAAATGAAAGAAAAACTGTGCAACAAGTAGCCTAGTATGCAGAGTTTCGGTGGCAGAAAGCGACATCATATTTTTCTTTAGGCTTATTTTACAAAAGCACAAAGATTTGTTTTTATTGTGAATGTACACAAATTAAGGCAAACCTTTTACAATTCCGATTATCTTTAGGACTAAAAGGAGTAGATGCTTCCACTGTAGAAGGATAAAATTCAAGTGATTGCGCCGATGCCGCATGTGCGCACACAGTTAAGCATTGCTACCTTGACAATGCAGCCTATTCATTATCATAATAAAATACAGTCAGTCAAACATATGGAAAAAAACACACTGCTCAGTTCAAAGATGTAGTAAAGTCTGTGCCATTAAGCGTTATCACCGTACCTCCGTGAATGATGTTATGCAAAACATTTTGTTTTACGTGGATATTGGAATGGCGCCGGCGCCGTATGCGCGCACTCAGTTAAGCATTGCTATCGTGACAATGCAGCCTGTTCATTATCATAATAAAATACAGTCAGTCAAACATGCGGAAAAAAAACTATGTAGTACAAAAAAAATACGTAGTAAAAAATATGTAGTAAAATCTGTGCCGTTAAGTGTTATCACAGTACCGCCGTGATGTTATGCAAAACATTTTGTTTTACGTGGATACTGGAACGCTAGTGAAGTACATAATAAATAATAATTTGCCATTCAAATACATTGTGAATACGGAAACATTTGATTTTGTGTGGAATGAGAGACCCAACGTTGGTTTCAGTTTAGTTTTAACCTAAATGAATTCGTTTTGGCTTGTCATTTATATTGCTATAGCTTCTAATATTTTTAATTCATTAACTCGGCTCGGCTAATGTCCGTCCCATGCACTGAACGCGCTCTCCTCCACATCACGAGTAGACACGCCCCTTACTGCTGATTGGCTACAAGTTTGTTTTGCGATTCGGCCCGAATCAGTTTTCTAAAGTGTTTTTGAAAAATCACTTACTCTGCCTTTAACCGGTTAAACGGTTCAAATTAACATCCCTAGAACTGGATCAATATTAAACTAACTTGAGCTGAATAACGACACTGTTGTCTTCTGTAGAGCTGCTAATACAGGGTTTCTTAAAAGGCCTTAAAAGATCTTAAATCGGAGCAAAACAAATTCATAAAGTTATGGCATTAAGTGTTGCATGCATTGCAAAAAAAAAAAAGAGTACCTTCTTCAGTATTTTTTTTCTCAATATAAATATCTAAACATCCTTAAATCAAGATACAAGATATCTACTTAAGATGCAAAATGAACTTATGAAGTCTTATTTTCATGTTTAAAACAAGAACAAAAATCTGTAAAATCGAAATCTGTTGAAGTTGTATTTTCAAAGTTTGAAACATTGTGAAAACAAGACATGTACATTTAGAGAATATATCGACGTTTTGTGTTCCATTCAATTTATTCCATAAATTTTCTCTACTTGGTCTTAAAGGGTCTTAAAAGTCTTGTATTTACCTTCATAAAACCTGCAGAAATCCTGTTATAGCTGAATTGAACTCGTTTCGTAGCTAATGAACTTTACACAGTTATTGAATTTGAACCAAACCGACTTGAGCTGAATAATGACATTTTTTAGAGCTGCTTTAAAGCAAAATTTGGATTTGTCTCATATTTAAAGATGTTTGCATAATTGATTGTTATTTCCCTGTTTATTACTGTGAAGTTGCTTTGAAACAATCTGTATAGTGTAGTGCACTATAAATAAAAATGGCTTGACTTTCATTTTGGACTCCATCGACTTCCATTGTATGGACACATACGGTTTAAAATATTTTTGTGTGTGTGTGTGTGTTTTCCACAAGATTTGACATGAGGGTAAGTAAATGATGACAGAGATTTCATTTTTGGGTGGCCTATCCTTTTAAGTACTGACATATTAGTATGTGATGTCCATTTTGTGCATCCCAACCCAATCTTATGTATGAGCCAACCACTCCTTGTCTAAAACCAGCTTATATAATAATTGTGTTTCATGATGATGTCGTATTCACTTTTGAGTGTAGATTTTAGCTGTTCACTCTGTCCTGTGTGTCAGTCCCGTGTGTGGCTGACCATGGACAAGGTGACAAAGTTATGCAAACTCCCAGGGTTTGCATTTGGAATAGTGACGGACGTTTGTAACTGCGATGCCGCGGAGCTGAAGAAATTCTCAACAGAAAGATTACAAGGTGTGTCTATCTGGAATGATTCAGTTCAGACGCGTACAGCTGTGGACCAGGTGTCATGATGTCTCTCATTATATCGCTCTGTCAGTTAGTCAGTCATGCACGTAAGCAGATAAACATCGTTCAAGAGGGTGTTCTGAGAGGATAGTTTGTAGCCTCTTGGCCATTGGCTAAGAGATGCTGTTGCCATGGAAACTGATGTGCTAGTTGCTGGGCTTCAGATGGGAGCCGGTGCTGGAAGCAATCCCTCTACTGAGTTTTGGCCAGAGTGTGCTTGACTGCTCTGACACTCCACTTATTAACAACAGCCTCTTGCCAGTAAACCACCCCACCTGCATCAGATGAAGCTGGATATTTCTGCCTCCTTTTATATACATCATAATCATCTCTAACAGACATGTTTATTTCCATTTTTAAATAGCGATTTACATGAGGCTTTTATACAAAAGGATGATGATCCTTCAAAAATCTGTCTAATATGCTGATTTGTTGTCAAGAAATATTTTCTTATTATCATAACTGTTGAAAACTGTGCTGCTTAATATTTTTGTTGAAATCATGACACTTTTTCAGGATTCTTTGACGAATAGAAAGTTCAAAAGAACTTTAGCCTATTTAAAATAGACATATTTCTTAACATTATAAATATCTTTTCTGCCAGTTTTGATTAATGCAAATAAATGCATCCTTGTTGAATAAAAGTATTACATTTTTTTTTTTTAAGTTTTATATATACAGTGGTGGCCAAAATTATTAGAACACCAGTATTTTCACCAGCCAAAAAATTGTTTTAAGTCAGTTATTTCTAGGGCTGCACGATTAATCGCATGCGATATTTAACGCGAATCTT
>NW_015552566.1:1194059-1194288 GCF_001515605.1 Sinocyclocheilus anshuiensis
GCGCGTTAAATATCGCATGCGATTAATCGTGCAGCCCTAGTTATTTCTATCTTTTGCTGTAGTGTGTCAGTAGGAAATCAGTTTACATTTCCAAACATTTATTTTGGCATTAATTATCCAATTATCCATTAATTATAGTAATAATCCAGTGAGATTTTTGTTTGCACAAGTAGTCTGACAACAGCCAGTGCTCCACACAGAGATCTGATCTCATCATCATCCAGTCAGT
>NW_015552566.1:1194453-1194892 GCF_001515605.1 Sinocyclocheilus anshuiensis
TACCTGCAAAGCTACCTGAAAAACTATGCGCAAGTGCACCTATGGCAAAAGCTGCTTTAAAAAAAGGATGCTCACACCAAATGTTGATTTAATTTAGTTAATAGAAGTTAATTGATAAAGAAAATCTATTTATGATGTTATTTTTGACCGCATCCTCATTTTACAGCATTTTTGTAAAGTGCCTAAAACTTTTAACAGTACTTTAGCTTTGCAGGAAGCTTTCTTGAAGCATCTTGGAGACGTCTCCACAGTTCTTCTGGATGTTCAAAAGTTTGGGATCGGTTAGATAGTTTTTTAAAAGAAATGAATGCTTTTTAGCAAGGATGCATTCAATTGATTTAAAGGGACAGTTAAGACATTTTTTATATTACAAAAGATTTCCATTTCAAATAAATGCTGTTCTTTTGAACTTTCTGTTCATCTGTGAATCCTGAAAAAT
>NW_015552566.1:1195301-1195634 GCF_001515605.1 Sinocyclocheilus anshuiensis
TCTCTACAGTTCTTCTGGATTTAGTCTGTCTCAGTTTGTTCTGTTTCTTCATGTCATTCCAGACAGACTGGATGTTTGGAAATGTAAACTGATATTTCCTACTGACACACTACGGCGAAAGATAGAATAACTGACTTAAAGCCATTTTTAGCTGGTGAAAATACTACACTCTAAAAAATGCTGGGTTAAATATAACCCAGCACTGGGTAAAAAAAGGGACAAACCCAGCTATTGGGTTGTTTTGACCCAGATGTATGTTCAAAACATCCCAACCGCTGGGTCAAAACAACCCAATAGCTGGGTTTGTCCCTTTTTAACCCAGCATTTTTTAGA
>NW_015552566.1:1195853-1209612 GCF_001515605.1 Sinocyclocheilus anshuiensis
TGATATAATATTGTATGATAATGTATAAGATATGTAAAAATGTCTTGTGGAGACTTGTGAATCAGAATTGTGAATCAGAACTGTTTAATCCGTTTTTTTAATTGATTCATTGAGACAAGACACTGAAAGTGAAAATGAATGACTTGGTCAGCTGTGTTGGGGATGGCTTGACATATTCAGTGGACAGAATGATTTTAAATAGAGCAGCAGGCTGGATGAGGAAGCAGAGGGCTGTGGAGTCATTCTGGAGTTTGACTCTCTCTCTGTGTTTGTAAGAATGGGAGAGCCATTGGTGTTATGACTGCAGCTCCTGGTTGTCTCTTGCACACTTCCTCTCTCCCTCTCTCTGAGGCTCACAAGAGGAACTCACTGACCACATCTGCTGTAATGCACAAACGCAACACATCAGCCTGGGGTATTTTGCTGCAAACAGCAGTTTGAGCATGTAGTTTCTCATAGAGTTGAGAACTTTTATGATTCCTCCTTATTAAGTCATGGCACAGAAGTGTTGATGTATTCATATACAATGGAGTCAAAATGTCTCGAGTCCCCATTGAAAGAAAACTTGGTATTCAAAATCTACTTTAAAAATAAAAAAGGAAGTAACAGAATTTTCACCAAATATTTTCTGATTTAATCCCAATTTTTTTCTAATGCAATGATACACTCTCTCTCTGTCAGGTTTTGGTCCATATGAGGCCGCTGTCTTGCAGATGAGCCATCAGTGGGGGCTGTCGTGTCGCAGACCCAGATAGTGACTGGTGGCTGCGGCCCAGGCCCCGCCCCCTCCCAGCATGCCCAACGCTGCTCGCACGGGGAGTCTGAAGGACCCCGAGATCGCAGATCTCTTTTTTAAAGAAGACCCCGAAAAACTCTTCTCAGACCTAAGAGAGATCGGTCATGGCAGCTTTGGCGCTGTATACTTTGTGAGTATTTTTGCATCTCCCAACAAAATGGCTTTTAAACACTGAAGTCATAATCATTCTTCTACTAAATGAATGAATTTATCTATTTTTTTTAAAGGCACGGGATGTGCGGACCTTGGAGGTGGTGGCCATCAAGAAAATGTCATATAGTGGAAAACAGTCTAATGAGGTGAAAATAAACACTAATTTTCTCATGTTGTTCTTTCTTTTTAAGTTAAGAGAGATTACACAGGATTGTGTCTCCCTCCAAACTGTAACCTATGCATGTATTCCATGATTCATTATTTAATCAGAGCTCTGATGCATAGTGTCTTTTTCTGTTCACCAATAAATATGTTAAAGTTTTAAGGCCAGATCTATTAAACAGGGCAGATTTGATCTCATTAAAGCACTGATGGGAGTGTGAAGTTCTGTGGGTGATCTACTGACAATGCGCAAATTATAGAACACCAGCACATTTCCATAATGACCAATGCAGTCTACCACGAGCAGCACAAATTAGCATAAGCTCGCAAACAAGCAAAGCCGATAATAATCAGGTGTGAATAATCTACTAACAACATGGGTGCAAAATGGGTTAAGACATAAGACATACTTATTTGGGTGTTAAATAATGGCACAAATACCAGCAAATTGTCTACTGCAAACCTTAGTAAATCACCTTGCACACTCCTCCCATAAATTTTGTGTCTGAAAAGCAAACTCATACAAATGCATATGCAATATAAAAGAACAATTCTTATAAACAGGAATGAAAGAAAAGGCTCTGTTGACTGTTTATCTGAAAGTGCATTGCATAGTTATACATTTCATATGCATTGGTTCATTGTATAACTGTTTGCTTTCTGTTCTTATCATTTTTTTTTCCAGAAATGGCAGGATATAATAAAGGAGGTGAAATTCCTTCAGAGGATAAAGCACCCAAACAGCATAGAGTATAAAGGATGCTACCTGCGAGAGCACACAGCATGGGTAAGAAACCCAACCCAGCTAGCAGCTATCAGATCACATCTTTTTTTATATGAACAGTCTGATATATTTGTTTTCTATATGCATGGACTATTTGCTGATATGTGTCTCTGTCTCTCTAGCTGGTTATGGAGTACTGTCTGGGGTCTGCCTCAGATCTCCTCGAGGGTAAGCTTGGATGTTTTGATGCTTGCTTAATGTGTCGATTCCCACAAAGATATGTTGATTCCATATATGGCCTCAAGTTACAAACAAAGGAGCATTTATTTATAGAAGTATTTGTTTATCTTCAGAGAGACCTCTACAAACCAATTTTTTTTTACCCACAGTACACAAAAAACCTTTACAAGAGATGGAAATAGCAGCGATTACTCATGGTGCTTTGCAGGGGTTGGCGTACCTTCACTCCCACAACATGATTCACAGGTGAGTTCTCATGTTAGCGCTTGAGTTAGTTAAGCCCAAAGTATACTTCGTTTTTATATGCGTACGCTAGAGTATGCGTATAGTCGAACGCGTAGCCTTTCAAAGTATACTCTTTGTATACTCCATTTGATGTTGTGCGCTATTTTGTTGTTGTTCTGTCTCTTTAGTTTCGTTTTCTACTGTGAAACAGCGGCCCGGGACAGTGTTGCCACCTTGTGGAACAACTGATTACTGCAAAACAAATTCAATGCGCATGTGCGACCTGCGCGTACAAAGTAAAAAGTGAAGTATACTTTGGGCTTAAGAGTTTCTTAGTACCAAACCTGATTTAAAATATATATATATATATTACATCATATTTAATGTAGAAAACTTCAAATTCGCTCAAAAATTTCTATTATCTATTTACAAAACTGTTAATTTGTAAAAGGATAATACCAGTGCAATCAATTTATCACTGAAATGGCAAGTATTTGCAGGTTAATATGCCTTGTCAATATTTAAGTCTGTAGCTATACATAATGTCTCAAACCTGTGAATGTTGACATTATTAGCTATATAAAGCAGGGCAGAGTGTGGTTCAGTTTTGTAAGTTTACCCTTTCCTGGCTGTTTGACAGGGATATCAAGGCTGGGAACATCCTGCTCACAGAGCCTGGACAGGTGAAGCTGGCAGATTTCGGTTCTGCTTCAATTGCCTCTCCTGCTAATTCATTTGTGGGGACTCCTTATTGGTGAGTTACCCATTTATCTTCAAGACTTTCAGTGGTTATAAACTTCAAAGGCCTTATCAGACTATATAAATTAATTGTTCATAGGGAAGTCTGCAGTTAATCAGGTTTTAAAGGCCTTAAAAGGTCTGTTAGATTCTGTCTAGGCCTTCCAACTACTAAAATTTATTATTGATAGTTTATGGTTGTATTACATAACACTGGAGTCTTCTGTTTTTCTTAAAACGTTTGCGGTTTCCTCTATCTCAGGATGGCCCCAGAGGTGATCCTGGCCATGGATGAGGGTCAGTATGATGGAAAGGTTGACATCTGGTCTCTAGGAATAACCTGTATTGAATTAGGTGAGATGAAATAGGATTCATAAAGACTTCATTTTTTGCTCAGGTACCCAGTCTGTTTTTCTGATAGTCTTCTTGCCCTTCAGCTGAAAGAAAACCACCACTCTTCAACATGAATGCAATGAGTGCCTTATACCACATCGCGCAGAATGAGAATCCAACCCTGCAGTCCAGTGAATGGTGAGTGATGGCTTTTCATTAACCTTTCTCAACTCAAAGCTGTATTGTTTGAAATCTCGCTCTTTCTTTTCCCAGGACGGACTACTTCAGAAACTTTGTGGACTCCTGCTTACAGAAGTTGCCCCACGATAGACCCAACTCTGAAGAACTGCTGAAAGTAAGTTAAAGAAAGTTCACTGTTCAAACAGAAGGATGGAGTTCAGTGAGTTCTCTTTTGTAGATTCTATTGCAATGCTTAGGGACACTGTAAGAATTCATTTATTTTAATGTGATCTTTTCTATCGTCACCACACTTTGATGCCTTTAGCTGTTATTCTGAAAGCTCTGGCTTTCTCATGTTTTCTCGCATCTGTGACACAAGGGAGTTTGTAATGCAAAGCCTAACAACAAAAAGTTTATTTGTTGACCTGTTTGAGGTAGTAGTTCGGATTAATATGAAAAAGATAAAAACATATTAATATAACAATAATAAAACAACAAAATGTAATGTTTTCTTCTTTAAAAAAGTGCAACTTTTGTTTTTTTTACTTTTATTGTTTTTAGTTTGTTGTAAATACCTGAAATTACTTCTTATGATAAATGTTGGAAACAGCTGTGCTGCTTAATATTTTTGTGGAAACCATGATACGTTTTAGGATTCTTTGACAAACAGAAAGTTCAAACGAACAGTCAGAACAGTTACTGTCACTTTTGGTCAGTTTAATTCATCTTTGCTGAATAAAATTGTTAATTTCTTAAAAAAAAAAAATGTAACGGTACTTAACCCATACTTTTGAATGGCAGTTGAGCTCTGTAATATGTGAATCTACTGGTTCAGTTGAAGCTGATAATATTTTAAAGTAAAAATTCTCACTCAGTGTCTTTTGAAGCATCTGATCCTTTTATCTTGATCATCATAACCTCCTCTTTCTGTGTGCAGCATGCGTTTGTCCAGCGCGAGCGGCCGGATTCGGTGCTTATTGATCTGATCCAGCGCACCAAAGATGCTGTGAGAGAGCTGGACAACCTGCAGTACCGCAAAATGAAAAAGATCCTCTTCCAGGAGGCCCACAATGGCCCTGCAGCAGAGGTCCCAGACGATGAGGAGGTCAGTTATTGTAATAGCATATCTCGACCTCCTTCGACCCTTGGTACACTGCCAAATGTGTTTTCCTGCCAAGGGAGGAAGTTGTGTTTTGTCCTAGTTTCTAGAAATGCACGGCCTCAACACATACAGGATATTTTTACTGAAAGTATGTTTCCATTAATTTAATGTGTTGTAGGAGGTGGAGCACAGTGTTGGCCGCACAGGTACAGTGAACAGTGTGGGCAGTAACCAGTCCATCCCTAGCATGTCCATCAGCGTGAGCTCACAGAGCAGCTCAGTTAACAGCCTGCCTGATGCCGCAGACGATAACAAGAGCGAGGTGGACCTGATGGAGAAAGACCAAACCATCATACCCAACAGCTCCATGCTTCACATCAAACCGGTTTGTGCACGTCCACAAAGTATTTACATTACATTTATTCTCTAAAAAGTGACTTGCTTTGTATTATATGCAAAGGGTATATAATCCTTTCACATCATTATTTAAATACTTTTTCACACTGGTCTATAATTGTGATAGCATGTATTGCAGATTTACCCACCACTAAATCTCATGCAAAAATGAAGCAAACTGTGGTTGTTTGCTTTACATGTCAATCAGACAGTCTCCTCCTGGCTTTAATTAACAGCCTTAATCATGGACCAGACCTTCTGCAGTTTAGTCAAAGGCTACAAGACACTACAAATTGATAGTTAAGGCAAAGTTTAAGTAGTCAAAGTTGAGTACTAATGTGCTTGAAATATTAATAAAGCCCATCTAGCTGTATTTTTAAGAGGTGAGATCTTTGTAACTGCTCATTGACTGTCTTTGAAATCCAAAGCACACTGAACATATCATACATGCTTGTTCTGTTTTTAGGGTTAGTTCACCCCAAAATTAAAATTCTATCATTAATTACTCACCCTCATGTCGTTCCAAACCCGTAAGACCGTTCATATTCAGAACACAAATGAAGATATTTTTGATGGAATCGAGAGCTCTCTGACCCTCCCATAGACAGCAAAGCAACTGTAATGTTTCCAGGTCCAGAAATGTAGTAAGGACATCGGTAAAATAGTCCATGTGACATCAGTGGCTCAACTTCAATTTTGCGAAGCTACGAGAATATACTAACCTTTTAATATGCTTCATGTGTCTATTATGTATACTTAAATTATACTAATATGCTTAATTTGTCTGAAGGAGGAAGAGAGCTACCAGGAAGAAACCGAGGCTCAGAAACAGCCCACAGAGCCTCAGTCTCCCCCAGCACAGACACCACGGCGTCAATACCGGAATCGAGAGCACTTTGCCACCATTCGGACAGCCTCCCTGGTGAGAGCCAGATTACCACCCAAGAACAGATTCAGGGAGTCTGTTTGCTCTCGGATCACTTCAAGTTTAATAGTTCACTGTTTTCTACAACACTTGAGGGATAAAAGCTGGTTTCTTGACAGATCTGGTCTTTGTGTGTCATAGGTGACGCGTCAGATTCAAGAACACGAGCAGGACTCTGAGGTGCGTGAGCAGATGTCTGGCTACAAACGAATGCGCAGGCAGCACCAGAAACACCTTCTGGCCCTCGAGAACAAGCTGAAGGGCGAGATGGACGAGCACAGACTCAAGCTAGACAAAGAACTGGAGAACCAGAGGAACAGCTTTGCTGCCGAGATGGACAAACTCATCAAGAAGCACCAATGCACCATGGAGAAAGATGTACTGTAACATTATTATACAAAACCAAATCATAAACATCATTAATTGTTAATGTGTAAGGTCAAAAAGATGTTAAAAAGTCAGAATCGTCTGTTTATGATGCATCATTCTGCTTTCCAGGCCAAGACTTTTGCCAACGATGAAAAGAAGTTCCTGCAGCACATTCAGAGCCAGCAGAAGAAGGAGCTCAACAGCTTCCTGGAGTCTCAGAAACGCGAGTACAAACTGCGCAAGGAACAGCTCAAAGAGGTCAGGAAGCCAATCTGGACAGCTTCACTCTTATCCTCATTATATTCCATTGCACATTCCCATTTATTGCACTTTTTCATTGCAGGAGCTGAATGAGAACCAGTCCACACCAAAGAAGGAGAAGCAGGAGTGGCTGTCCAAGCAGAAGGAGAAATTCCAGCACTTCCAGGCAGAGGAGGAGGCCAACCTACTTCGCCGGCAGCGGCAGTATTTGGAGCTTGAGTGCCGCAGGTTCAAACGGCGAATTCTCATTGCACGTCACAACGTGGAGCAGGATCTAATGAGAGAGGTTAGCAGACGGCGAGCTTGCATGTACACAAACTCACAAATCCAAATTTAGTTTCCATTTTTGGCTTTAAACTGTGCCAGAAATAAGTGACATTAATTAGTCTGACATTTGTCTGTTCTCAGGAGCTGAATAAGCGTCAGACGCAGAAGGATCTAGAGCACGCCATGCTGCTCCGACACCATGAGTCTATGCAGGAGCTGGAGTTCAGACACCTGAGCAACATCCAGAAGATGCGTGCAGAGCAGATACGCCTGCAGCACCAGACAGAGCTCACCAACCAGCTGGAGTACAACAAGCGCAGGGAGAGGGAGCTCAGACGCAAACACGTCATGGAGGTCCGACAGCAGCCCAAGAGCCTCAAGGTAATGTCACTCGAGTTTTCCAGACAAGATTGTAGGTTGCAATTCCTTGAAAAGAGGCTTAGCTATAGCATGGTGGTTGCAGAACTGGGCTGGCAACCAAATTGTTGTTCAATTACAGTGTTAGCCAAATTACTGTTTAAAATTTAAAATAAGGTTTAGGATTAGTTAGGGCATGAAAAAATTTGACTCAGCTGATTTCTTATAGGGATGGGTCATAGTGGTCAACTAATCAATGAGGTCAACTAGTTTAGAATTTTTTTCCCATTTATTGTTTGTATTTATGACTAGTCAACTAACTAGTTGTCCAACAATTGACTAGTTCATTAGTGAGGTTGACTAGTTTTAGAATTTCTTTTATTATTATTTGTGTATTTATGACTGATTAGCTAGCAATCCAACAAATGACTAATTAGTGAGGTAGACTATTTTTAGATGGTTTTTTTTCTTAATTATTATTTGTACTTATAACAAGTCAACTATTTTTCCAACAATAGCTAGTTGATTAATGAGGATCGCTGCATTCAATTTAATTATTTTGCACTCATTCCAGCTGTTTTTGAACACATAAACGTGTCCCATTTGAATGCTCCTTAAGGAAAGTGTCTAAAATCTGAAACCAGCCCATCACTTTCTTTTGAATGACCAACTAATTGAGTTTGAACATATGTAGTTTTGCACATCCCTAATTACTTCATTTTTCCTAACTTGTTTAGTTTACTGGTGTTTATTTTATCTCTGACAGTCCAAAGAGCTACAGATCAAGAAACAGTTCCAGGATGCATGTAAGACCCAGACCCGGCAGTACAAAGCCCTGCGAAACCAGCTGCTGGAGAGCATACCAAAACCCGAACACAAGACCATGCTGAAGAGACTGAAGGAAGAGCAAACCAGGAAACTAGCAATCCTCGCCGAACAGTATGACCACACCATCAACAACATGCTCTCCACACAGGCTGTGAGTACCAGACTGAGAACAATACGCTAAAACTGTTTCACCATCAATCCCTGATCAACTAATATAGATGATCTCTCTCAGTTGCGTCTAGACGAGGCACAGGAGGCAGAGTGTCAGGTGCTGCGGATGCAGCTGCAGCAGGAGTTGGAGTTGTTGAATGCATATCAGAGTAAGATCAAGATGCAGACGGATGCTCAGCAGGAGCGAGAGAGGAAGGAGCTGGAGCAGAGAGTGTCCCTCCGGAGAGCCTTACTGGAGACTAAGGTCCTACAGAGTCATTTAAACACACAATCGCTTTCAGCTTTTTTTTTTTTTTTTTTTTTTTTTAAATGTATAAATTACTTAAACTTAATAGTCAAAAAGCTATGTTCCTTTATGCTCTTGTAAAATGTGTCAAATTTAGTATTGTCATATTTGGTCATGTAGCTGAGTAAGATAAAAAAAAGAATAAAAATAAAATCGAATATAAAATAAATAGAAGTTGCCTAAATAAAAGATCATTTTTTTCTATTTATGCAATACCATTCATATTTAATCATGTCTTAAGTGCCCAAATGCTTTTTGGGGCCACTGTACATTAAACTTTTTTTTAAAACTGTATTAATAATTAAACTTGACTAACTATCCTCTGTTGTGTCCCACAGATCGAAGAGGAGATGTTGACCTTGCAGAACGAGCGCACAGAGCGGATCCGTAGCCTGCTGGAGCGCCAGGCCCGAGAAATCGAGGCCTTCGACTCAGAGAGCATGCGCTTGGGCTTTAGCAACATGGTGTTGGCTAACATCTCTCCTGAGGGCCTCAGCCACAGCTTTCCAGGGGCCCCGGCCAGTTGGATCCCCCATCAGCATCACTCAGATGGCTCTCAGGGGACACAGTGGGGCAGCAGCACTGGTTCAGGGGCCGGCCACCACTACCACTCCAGTCAGGGAGGAGCACAGGCCCAGCAGGGCTGGGGCCAAGCCATCCCAGGAGGTGGGCTTCCTCCGTGGGGCCACTCCCCCTCGGGCCCCCTAGGGGCCATGCCAAAAAGCAGCGTGGGGATGCGGAACAGCCCTCAGGCACTTAGGAGGACCACCTCAGCGGGGCGCACTGAGCAGGGCATGAGTAGGAGCACCAGCATCACATCTCAGATATCCAATGGTTCGCACCTGTCTTACACATAGACACCAGTGCGTTTGTGCCAACCCTGCACACACAAACACACACAGGGTAGGGGAACGCACTGGCCCACACTAAAGACTGGCACAGAGAGCAGAGCCAACTGCACTTGTCTACCCATCTCCCTCTATCCCCCTTTTCTTTTCCTTCGCTTTCTCATTTCACTTTCCTACATGCAGACGTGCATGTAAACGATAGCAGATATTGCTCAGGTCAAAAGAAATTCTAACTTTGTGTGAAGCTTGTTTGACAGCCATGCAGAGCTAAAGTCAAAAACACTAGTCTGATTTAAAGCTCACTTGATGAGATTCATTTAATGCTAAATATTACAGAGAAAGATATATATATATATGTGTGTGTGTGTGTGTGTGTGTGTGTGTATAAAATAGATGTTTATTCATTTAGCTTTAGTCCACTTAACGTGTGGATTCATAAACCAAAAGGATGTTAAAAGGAGATGTTGGCCATAATTCTTAAGCATAATGATTACATAAGTATACAATCTAAGCTGTCAGCCTGCTGTCATGCTCTTAGGAAAAATAATTTGGGTTTTAATAAAATAAAGAAATGGATTATGTGTGTGCAGTATATGGATTAGGAAGAGAGCTGGCCAATCTGTTGATTTTAAGTGAGTGTTTTAGTTGTCAGATTTTTAAGTTGGACGATTCATTTGCAGAGAAGATTTAGGAGTTTGCCTACATCAAGTACTGTGCTGAAATTAATGTGAAGAAAAATACACATTTCAAGAGGTTCAGAACTTGATCTTACAGACTTTTGTTACTTGTTTAGTGTTTTAAGATTTTAAACATTGCAGGCAAGCACAAATATGTTCATATCTCCAGCATACTACTTTTTATTTAGTCTGTACTTGCATTAAGCAACCTAATTATGGCCAGACAACCTGTCTTCAGTCTTCTTAGCCTTTTGATACACCCTTCATTTTATTAGGTCAGCCAGCTTTCATCTGGATCAGGGGTCCAGACACATTTAGATGTGGTGCTTTCTTGATTATTCGTTGTATGTGATGTTTTAGGTGTGCAATGCCAGCTTAAATATATATGATATATGTTCAGTGCCTTGAATGTGTTAATAGTTTAATTACTCAGTAGAGACATGCCAAGATTAATGTTTTCATGTAGCTAAAAAAAAACACTCCCAAATTTAGAGTTTAATCATGTTCCCCAAGCTAATGAAGGGACAGTATTGATCCATTTAAGAAGTGTGGATATATTTGGTTGTACACCTAAATATGAGCTTATATTATCCCACTATGTAATGCTAAACTCTTATGTTAATAAACTTTTGAGGTGCCTTTGAATAGCTGCCAAGCAGAAGCACTTTATGTAGTGTGTTGTGTTTTGAGGAATATTTTTTACACGCGTTCTCAACTATGGAAATGACTAATGCAGCCGTAAACTGTAGTGTGTGATGGCAGATGTCCAGTATGTTTACTGTTACTTTTTTAAAAGAATTCTGTGGTCATTTTAAGGAAGTGCTAGATATGAATTTGTCAGTGGTTTTAGTGCAGTACTGTCATGATTTGTCAAATTAAATGAATGCAGAAACTGTTTGAATGTACTCTGTCCTCCATCAGGTTTGTGTCATGTCTTTGACACTCTGGGAATGTAAGGAACGGTAGGAGCATGAAATGACTTCCTTTTTTTTCTGTAGGTCATGACAGCAGGCTTTGTTATGTGACACTTAACTGGCTCTTTTGGAGCAGGCAAACACTCTTGATTTGGTCTCATGATCTCCACACTAAATAGCAAATCGTGTGTTTACCGTTTCATGCTCATTCACTACCAGTCAAATGTTTGGACACATCTACTGCTTATTTTTTATTACTATTTTCCATATTGTAAATAATAGTATATTCAGTATTAGGGCTGTCCAAAAAAAATCTGAATTTCGAATATTCGTCGAATTAAAAAAAAAATTTTTGCATTCGAATTTAAGGTCTGCGTCAGCCGTCAGGCAGCCTTATCAGTGGCGCACGATGCGATGACGATGTATGTGTCATTGATTGCATTTGAATGCTTTTGTTAGCCTATCCAGTTGAACCCACTAGATGTGGCGCTGCTACGTTGTTCATTCAAAATATTGCGGAAAAAGAGAACATCAATGCTGAGATGATGTTGTTTACGTCAAAACCGAAACCAAGCCATTCACACAGAACGCATATTTATCACATTTTCTAGAGGGACATCAATCAGCGTTGTACTCACGTTTCGCATGGAGCGGCATGTTTAGAAAGCCATGTAAAATTAATGCAATTTCAACTTTTAAAAAACATGTCTAAAGACGTTATGAAATTTTTTCCCCATCCCACTGTATCTCAAGTTTTTAAATGAAGAAAGTAGCCTACTCTTTGTGATTGGTTTTCGGTCCTTTGTATTAAACTATACATACATGCATGGTGCTGTTTTTTTTCTAATTGTTTAAGCAACTTTATTAATTATATATGGTTTATAAACATTATTTTAAACATTATGCACTTTTTTTCAAAGATAGTCGTGTTATTTTATTACGCTTTGAAGAAACGTGCATAATATTTTGCTCGATGAGCCCTCTTGTGGCCTCCGGAGAGAAGCCAAAAGCTTTTTTCCCCCCTAACTGAAATTATGCCTTTTAAATTCGAATATAATTCGAATTTTGATAATATTTAAGTAGAAAATTTGAATTTAGTTTTTCAGTCATTTTGACAGCCCTATTCAGTATATATACACTACCATTAAAAAGTCTGGGGTTGGGAAGTCTTTTATGCTCTTATTTAATATGACTGTTTTCTATTTTAAAATGCAATTCATTCATGTGATGGCAAAGCTGATTTTAAGCAACCATTATTCCAGTCTTTAGTGTCGCATGATCCTTTAGAAATAATTCTGAATGCTGATTTGATTTCTCATTATTATTATCAATGTTGAACACAATTATGCTGGTTCATATTTTTGTGGAAATCATGATAAAATTACTTCAGGATTCTCTAATGAATAGAAAATTCAAAAGAACAGCATTTATTTGAAATAGAAATCCTACACTGGATAACATTATAAATGTTGTCACTTTTGATCAATTTAATGAGTCCTTGCTGAATCAAAATTATTTCTTAAAAAATATTACTGACCTCAAACTATTGAATAGTAGCGTATATTAGAGGAGCGTAGCCTTATTTCAACCAAACAGCTTTTGCCAAGTAGATTCTTAATGTTTTATGTATTCAAATTCTTGAAGAATCGAGTTAAAAAACAACGGCATTTTCCTACACGGCTTTGCACTACATGTATACAAGGAAATATTACATATAAATACATAGTATTAATTATATTTACCTACACTTAAGTTTACAAAAACATAGGAGAAATGCCAAGCAGAGATGTTTGTGAACATACGTTTGTGTGTGTGATGACTCACATATTTTCACTTTTTTTAATCGGTTCAATCTAAACGATTCACAGACATGAATCAAACTTACCAGCTTTACCGTTTTTGCTTAAATCAATCTCATCTCCTCTAATGGGAAAGTTAATGGCCAAATTCTCTCAGCGAAGTTCATGAGGTGCATCCTGGGATTCTTTTTAAATAGTATTGAAGAAGTTAGCACGCTTGCATTCAGTCAGGGGTGTCCATGTTTGACTGGTAGTGTCGTCTGTAAAGTATATGTATTTTATGAAATCAGTAGCTGCCCCAAAGATTTAACAGCCAAAAAGGGTATTTTCTCCCTCATTTGTTGGCTGTTATAAGTGACTGAGATGACCAAGTCCATGAGTAGAATTTCCTCTCAAACACGCAGGGATCTTTTCCCCTTCTCTCTCTCTGTCCTCTGTGCCACCCGTACCGCAGGTGTCAGTGCCCAGTATTGTGAGGATATGAGCTGTGCTGCCGATGCCCCTGCCTGCCCTCACTCTCCCCCACTGCTTCACATGCCATCACTCCTCGCCAAGCTCCGCCTGGCGTTTCAACACACGGATGCCTGAATGCACTTTCTTGGGGGAACTTTTCAAGCTAACTCTGTTTTCCCAAGCGAGTTTATCTTGTTGGTTTGCTTTACATCAGTTTGACTGCAGGAGTCACGTTGACTGACTCATTCTCGTGAAATTTTTACTCACGTTTTAACACTTCTGATGGAGTACAATGTTACCCTCCCCCTTCTGTTTCCATTGTGCAATCATTGGTGAAAACAAAACTCTCCCTTAATATCACAAAAGATCTTGTGTGACCCTTATTACCAAATGAATGCGGCTCTAATGTGAAAGAGTGAGTATAAAGTGTACCTACCAAACTCTAAAGTCGTCTTCTGGGGAGAGTGTTCATATTGTATATTTGGTTTAAAATAAAGATTTAAAATGCATAGAAATTAACTAAATCGATGGCGGCATATGTCAACCACCCCCCCC
>NW_015552566.1:1210332-1232838 GCF_001515605.1 Sinocyclocheilus anshuiensis
GATTCTCTGCGTATAGACAAATGTTTTAAAAGAAATCTATTAAGAATTGTAAACTATGTACCTTGCGCTTTTAAAGGGGTTTCTGGCCTGTGTGCAAGGAGCCTCGGGGCTCCGGGGCCTCAGAGTTGAACTTCAGGGAGTAGTGTGTGTTTACACGTCACCTCTGCACACTTTGTGTTTCCATTTGTATTAGAAAATGTGTCTGTCTATTGATCACAGGAACATTTTGGGTCCTCTTTATTCTGAACCCTCCATTCATGCGAATGTCAGAAGGTGCAGCATAAGAGCTATAAAAGGCACAGAAAAGAGGCAAATGTTTCTATTTTGAATCCTCCCATAGGTCATTTTGATATTTTGTAACACACAGATGATCCATTTTGTTTGTTTTTTAATACCTTTTGGGTGAGGGCTGTTTGAATTTGGTTGGCATTACTCATAATTGTGTCGTACCTGCCACCGATATAGATTACACACTTTATTTTTTATTTTATCCTAGTTTGAAACTTGTCCTACTGACTGAATTTAGGGGATATGCAAGTAATACTGATATATGAGAAATATTAGATTGAAATGCAAACTTATTTTCTAAATAATGGAGGTTCAACCTCTGGTCAAACACTGTGCCATCCCACAGCTGCCAAGCCTGGTCACTACTGCATTGTCTCCTCTCCTGTTGACAGGCTATGAAAGAGTGATGGTTATTTCAGTTCTGATGGACCTGGACACTCCTATCGCCAACACTACAAAGAAATGAAACGGGGAGCGATAGAGAGGGGCTGGTCTACGGGGAAGGGCTACATTTCTTGTAAAGAACATCAGTATTCATTTGCCGTGGTCGAAATGGCATACTAACATACTGCGTACTGAATTTCTTTTGAAAAGTAGTGTGTTAGTGTGCCGTTTCACAGGCGTCCATTTTCCTCTGGCTCAGCATCACCACTATAACTCATATGTAACCTGTATCAAAATGTATAGATCGTGTATCATGTTATTGAATGTCTAAAAAGATTATACAAAAAGTTTAAAAATACAGAATAAATGGTTTGAAATTGTATTAAAGTATTCATGAATCAGAGAAAACAAAAGTCTAGAGATAAATTAATTATTTTTTCTGTTCTGTAATTACTGTTGTGTTTATGGAGGAACACTGGTCAGAGGATCCGCTGTAATAAAAGTAAATTTAGTACAATGTCAAGTCTTTTTATTTATATGATACTTTTTATTTATAAATATTTTTATTTTATGTATTATGATTACCAGCAGCTGAATGGTTGCATACAAGCTGTTTATGTGTCAGCTGGGGTTATAGATCTAAATATTTAATTGAAATGTTCTTTACAATATTGATTCTTATATTGACAATTTGATGTTTTTTGCTTTCAGCTGTCCATGCATTTTTTGACACACTTTTTGATACTGACTCAGTAAACTATTTTTTTTTTTAAAGGATAAACAGGGTTTTTTCCTAACCCAAGCAATTATTATTACTATTATTAATATTCTGTTTTCCCATCTAGTCATCATCAAGTAAATGTAGCTCTCAAAAACAGTATGTTGACTACAGTTTTGTGTAACATTTCATTAGTCATTTAGCAGACGCTTTAATCCAAAGCGACTTACAAATGATGACAATTGAATCAATCAAAACCAACAAAAGAGCAACAATATGCAAGTGCTATGACGAGTCTTGGTTCGCACACGTAGCAAGGTTTATATTTTTTTTTATTTCACAGCAGAAGGCAGTTTAATAACACTGGTATAACAAAATGTACATTTTTTTTAACATAAAAAAAAAGTCAGTTGATAAACTGTTCTAAATTTAAATTTTACCATTTTTTTTATTACATTTTTGGTAATTAGATTGTTTAAATGCATTATTATTAATGCCTTATTAAGCTCTATATCAGAAATTATGATAAAAACACATGTAAATATGTTTGTGCCACATTGTGTCCAGAAGGAAACACACAGACCCATTTTGAATAAGAGGCTAAATGAAAAATAACAAAATTAATTAATAAATCAATAAATAAACTTTTTGTTGGGTCTTATTAACCAACTAAGCCATTTTAGATTCACATGCTTTCACTTCAATTCCTAATTTTCATTTTCACTTAAGTTCTCACTTTGCTGGGAAATTTAGCATTTCGTTTTTTTCCCATATTTATTTATTCATGATAAACAACTTACAACAATTTTCAAGAACATTTTGTACTGATAAATAATATACCTCCTAGTTAACAAGTTGGCAGATGACGTCAAGGAGTCCTAAGGTCGAAAACGAGTTTCGATCCTTGCGAGCCACCGTAGATATGTGTGTATCCCCTGAAGACTCATGAACACTACTCACATTATTATGTGTATGAAGTTTACGTGACCTCAGGCTGTACTGACCATTATAAACAGAAGACGTGTGCGTGAATGGAAGGTGTACATGAGTTTACAGCTCGCGATATTCCGATTCAGGGTACTGATGACTTTTAACTTGTCAAAAGAGAAACTTCAGATGTTTATATAAGGACCTAAGACTTCAAAACATATCCGAGGGCTCTATTCTGCTTGATTACGAATCGCGATGCCTTTCTCTATAACTTGGTATCGTGTTTCTTTAAGTAAACAAAACTAACTTTCCAACAGTGAAGGTGTGGATCCTCGAGCTCAGCATGGATCATCAGACGCGTTTGAACACGGACATTTGCATTTATAAAGTCCTGCAGGGTGTTGGGATTATGTGGCAGAGATTTAGTAAACCTTACCGTATTGAATGTATTTGACTGCACTCGGATGAAGTCATGAGCCGTCAAGTGATCATCCTGTCTGGATTGATTTGTCTCTGTGTGACACGGTGTTGCCCTTCCAGACTGACACACTGCGACAATGGCAAGGTAAACATTATTAGACTTTTGTTCAAATCACTCTGAACAATTCAGCATGCACGTTAAATCAAATGATAACCATAATAATCACTCAGGAATAATTGACATGACAAGCAGTGACAGATGTAATCCTAAATTATATGACGTACTTAATCATCTAAAACTGCGTGAAACATTTTCCCATTCGTGTAATTATTATTCAGCCAGTTTTGAAATACTAAATGAAGTGATCTTGTATCACATACAATTATTTCAGACAAATCTGGTCACAGACCTACCAGGACCTGACGAGCTTTTGTGTCAAGAGCTTTGGCCACAGTTACAGACGGTACAATATCTTTTATTGTACAGTGCAAAACTAAAACTACTCCGTACCAAATGCACACTGATGATAAAAAAAAACATGACTGACAGATGTTCCTTTTTATTGCAGAATATGCCTGATATTGACACAAAACATACTATAAAGGTAAATGAATTTCAAATGAGTCATACTAACAAGATTTTTCACTCTCAAGAAAGACACACTGTAATGACCAAATAAACTATGTATTATAGATAGCAGGATGTTATGTTTGTCCATCATATCAACGGATAACAGTAACAAGAAAACTATTAATAAAAGTATCTTTTAACTTTGATTTCTGTCCTGTGCAGGCTGCTGATTACATCTGTATGGACACACCCATTACATACAATGACCGCATACCCACCCAGTAAGCATTGACGCACTCTCAGATCTCTTATCCGATTCCTTATCCGGTTCCAGTTCCGATTCCTCTTAACTATCCTGGTTCATTAACAGCTCCATTAACATTTTTTTCAGTACTTTTCTCACAATAAGTGTGTGTGTTTGAATCGACAAATTAGAGTCACTTGTTCGAAATTCGAACTACACTTTGATAGTATGTTTTTGATCCACTAAAAAGAAGCAGTTCATAAGAGTCATTTGTTCGAAATTCGAACTACGTTTGATTCGCTAAAAAGAACCGGCTCACGTAAGTCATTTGCTCAAACTGGACTGCACTGATATCGCTGTCTATTTAGTGATACAGTTGTTACTACAGTAGTTACTTCCAGTAGTTACTGTAGTAACTACTGCAAAAAACTGTTAAGTTTTACATTTTTGGCACGGTATTCCGTCCGCTTTGGCAGAAGAATGCACGTGCGCGAACATTTAACGGAAACGAACGTTATTCGATAATAATTTCTAACCCTGTTTAAATATGTGTAGTTTATCAGTTTAAATAGCTGTGTTTGTTAACATAACTTACTATTTTTTCAGTGGTCCTTACCGGCCTGTTGAGGCAGAGAGTGGAGAGTATCTTTACTGCCCCCCTCAGCGATGGCTACACAACCTCAAAGTAATGCACAATCACTGTATTTCTATAGCTAAAGCTGTTACTGAAGATAACTTGATAAGCTCTGCACGTGTTGTTTGTGACAGAATGGAGCGCTGGTGTTTCTGTATCACCCGTGTGTCTCAGCGGAAGCTCACAGGAGTTTGGCGGGGTTGGCTCACTCGTGTCTGTCTCATTACATCCTCACACCTCACCCCTGGCTCAGCCAACACAGAGTGAGTCATTCGCTGTCACCATTCACAACAACGACTCGTGTAACACAGGCGTCTACATCGAACACTGGATGACTGTCTGTTCACACTTCACAGTAGTTGTGGAAAGAGAAGGGAACTTGTCACGTGGGTTGATTTAATTGACTGACGTCAAACAAATATAAATTACATTTAGTAACATATTTATTTGGTAACATTTTTAATAAAATAACTGTATCTAAAAATATAATTTATTACTGTGACGGCAAAGTTGAATTTTCAGCATCATTAGTCCAGTATTCATTGTCACATGATCCTTCAGAAATCATTCTGATATGCTGCTCAAGAAACATTTTTTTATTATTATAATTTTTTTTAACATTTGTGCTGCTTAATATGTTTGTGAAAACTGTGCAATTTATGCATGAAAGTATTAATTACTTTCAAAATTAACATTATTGTATGTAGACTAATTAGTTACCAACACCTAATGCATAAACTATCTGTAACAAATTGAGCCGTTCTATAAAATGTTATTTATCTATCTATTTATCTAAAAAGCACCATTTCTGACAAATTTCTCATGTCTGTTATCTTTCTGAAAGCCTTTAGCGGTGGTCTCGTGGGGTCGCTCACTAGAGATGTCTCGCATCACGCTGGGGCTTTGTGATTGGTTGTTTACCATTTCCTCCAATATTAGTCTAGCTAATACAAGCCAAAGAGCAAAGTACAATCTATTTTTGACAAAACCAGCACCTATGGACAAACCAGAGAACACCAGTCAAGAGATGTCCAAAGTGGAGAGATTGAAGGTGAAGAAACTGCATTACATTGACCAATAAATCAATCAAGATTTGTATGATGATGCAGTCGTTTTATGTATATAGAAATACAAATAATATCCTTATTGTGTATATTTCACAATTCTAACTTAATTTCTCACAGTTGTAACTTTGACACAATTACCTTTTATTTTTTTAGGTTTTCAAAATGCCATAATATTGAAGTGTGCTAAATATAAAATATCTCCAACTTAATTAATCGCATAATTTTTTAAGACTCCTGGATGGCATAATGTATTTAATAATACAGACAGGTCCACATGCTCTTGAATAAACTCTTTGCGATATTTACTTGCTTATATCACATGCTCAATTTTTATCATATAAGGTTATCAAATTTAAAGGGTTAGTTCACCCAAAAATTTAAATTAGCCTGTGTTTTACTGACCCTCAAGCCATGCTAGGTGTATGTAACTTTCTTCTTTCAGACGAATCCAATTGGAGTTATATTAAAAATGGTCCTGGCTCTTCTAAGCTCTATCATTGTAGTGGGCGAGTGTTTCTGTTTAACAGTCCAAAACACGTTAAAATGATCCTTCAGAAATCATTCTGATATGCTGCTCAAGAAACATTTTTTTATTATTATAATTTTTTTTAACATTTGTGCTGCTTAATATGTTTGTGAAAACTGTGCAATTTATGCATGAAAGTATTAATTACTTTCAAAATTAACATTATTGTATGTAGACTAATTAGTTACCAACACCTAATGCATAAACTATCTGTAACAAATTGAGCCGTTCTATAAAATGTTATTTATCTATCTATTTATCTAAAAAGCACCATTTCTGACAAATTTCTCATGTCTGTTATCTTTCTGAAAGCCTTTAGCGGTGGTCTCGTGGGGTCGCTCACTAGAGATGTCTCGCATCACGCTGGGGCTTTGTGATTGGTTGTTTACCATTTCCTCCAATATTAGTCTAGCTAATACAAGCCAAAGAGCAAAGTACAATCTATTTTTGACAAAACCAGCACCTATGGACAAACCAGAGAACACCAGTCAAGAGATGTCCAAAGTGGAGAGATTGAAGGTGAAGAAACTGCATTACATTGACCAATAAATCAATCAAGATTTGTATGATGATGCAGTCGTTTTATGTATATAGAAATACAAATAATATCCTTCTATGCCAAATTTCACTTTTATCTGTTAGTTCCTTAAAAACTGCTGCATGGAGACTCTCAGTCTCATCGAGGTACAGAGGACCAGAGGGAGAACCAGGAAGAGCAGGATGGTCGTCAAACAATCCCTGGAAGAAGTGGAACTGAAAGATGACGTCAAACCAGATGAACTTAACCACACAGAGAGTGCAAAACTGAACCATAAAGACACGCTACTTCAAAATCATACAAAAAAGATGGCCTCCTTCTCAGTGCTAACTGTTACACAATCTCTCAGTTCTGCAAAGGACTCTAAGGAGCCTGGAGACAGTGCTAAAGACAAATCAAAGACAACTGAGAAGCAATTTCCACAAAATAATGTGACTGAAAGACATAAATACCAAACAGACAGAAAAACACATAAGAAAACTATAACAGAAGGTAAGAAGCATCGCATTAAGACTGACACAAAGGCTCAGAGGTCTGGATCTGAATGCGGGGAGCTTGGACAGTGTGGAATCTCAGACTCCTCAAAGTCTCCTCATTTAGGAGGGCCGCTGAGGGGCGAGAGGATACCCATGCAACGTACAGATGAGGCCGTGTGGGCAGCAGGCGCTTTGGGATTCCTCTTAGTGCTCCTCACCCTGTCTGTGCTCCATACACGCCTCTATCGCCACTGGAGATCTTCAACCAGTCTCTACTGGCACGACAACCAGCAAGACTATGAGAGTGTGGGTGGTAAGTACACACTATGTGTTCATGCTGCACAAAACCGTTCATTCTGTCACTTTCCCATAAATGTAGACTTATGAGAGGTGTCGTTTGTGTTCCAGACATCATCCGGCGGAGGCTTAGGATGGTTGGCCGGAGGAAAAGGAGGAGTAGCCAGAACAGGAGACAGGAATGTCCACTGCTGTCTAACTCCAGCAATGAGGAGAACTCTGACTAATGGACATGATTGGTGAACACTAGAAATCTTACAAACTCTGTTGGAATATCTGCCCAATCTTGTGGCGCTCATGAAGTAAATATGGACCTTTTTATGAAGCTAAGGATAACTTTTGTCCACATTCAGACAATACTTCAAAAAGACAATTTGTCTCTGGTATTTCATATAGTGACAGTTAAGTGATAAAGGTTAATCATTTTATTTCTACAGACAGTTTTCTACCATTTAGTTTGAACTTTTACACATTGTGTATCTTGTGTGTTGCATTGTCTATTGTTGTTATAGCATACTGGTAAATTAAAGCCGCGATGAAATGGAAGTAGTGACAAATAATATTTTTCATATTGTGATGTACATCAAAGTGTAACGAATTATCAAAAGAGAAAAAAAGTAGGGTAAGGGCTCTATTCTATCCCTCGATAGTTTATTAGATTTTGATATATGGGCATTGCATTCAAAAGTGAAGGCAGAAAGGCATGTCACCAAAGAACCAGAAGGACTAGTTAGGACATTTTTTTTAAATGAAACATATGTATGGATGAAGTACTGCACAATAAGATCACTAACATGCATTTAGAAAATAGATGAGAGTGAATTTGCATTTCATGCTGACTTGTATAAAGGAATGTGGAATGTTTTGGTCACACTACAGCATTTGTTTCTTGCTTAGATATGACTTTTTCTCATGGTAGGTTTCTAAAATGCAGTGATCATTTGCTCAGCCTCATGTTGTTCCAAACCTGTATGACTTTTTCTTCTGTGGAACACAAAAGAAGACATTTTGAAGAATGTTAGAAACCATGTTTTAGTGACTATTACATTCCAAAGAGACATTTCCCAACATATTTTATGTTCTACGGAGGAAAGAAAGTCATATAGGGGTGAGTTTTTTGTTTTTGCGTGAACTTCATTTCCTTGCCGTTAGAAGCCTCTTATGGTAAGTATGGGTGAAAACATTATGTATACGGTATCTTACTCTATAACCCCGTCTGTTGTTGAGAATGACATGGTTTATGTGTCACATGACTTGACACGAGATGGCAGTAGAGAGCTCTCCAGTCCCACTGGCACTCTGAGAATAGTTTAAATTATATAACTGCGCTGGAAGTAGAGCAAATGCTTCTTCATGTGTAACATACTAATTGTATTGGTCAGATCCATACTAAAATAGTGGAGAAGAAAATAAAGACATTAATTCAGATCCTGTTTGGGTTATAAACTACATATTTTGTATTAATAACCTTGATTCTCCGATTAAAACCGCTCAAAGTGAACACAGACTTTGAGGTTATAGGTGTAGTCTAAATTAGTTAAATGTAATCAATCTGCCAATGCGATGTTGTGGTAATTGTGTTTAATATGTGTTTATTTACTTAATTTTTTTCTAGGTCACATTTTCAACCTTAACACTCTGCCGAATACTGTCTGAAATCAAATTTAGTGGCCTTACAAAACAGTATGCAAACAAAGCACTGTTTTTTAATGCAACCCCAAAATGTTCAAATCTTCCTTTAAAATATAACCATGAATTAGTAGTTTTCATAAATATTGTCACACTTTTAAGTGAGAGACAACAAAAATGTTATCTATTCATTTGAGTAATTTGAAACCCACGTTTTGTCTAGAAAAATGTCTAATATGCTCTTTACGACAAAAGGGGGACTAATATTTAAGTCATTATTCACAGATTAACTTGCCTTCCAAGCTAAAATAATATAATAGGATTTAGTATTTATAGTATTTCATTTTTGCGTATTTCAACATCACACTGAAGTCACATTACTCCAGGTTGCAATCATTTGTCACTGAAGGATTAAGGCTAAATACTCATCATTTTTAGCATGCATCCTCATCCTATGTCCTCCTCACCCCTCCATATATTAGATCTCCTAGCGGTTTTTCTGAATCCTAAACAATGCAATTACTGTTCAACAGAATTAACCATATGATTGCCTCAATGATAACCAGGGTCATCTTTTGCAAGTGTGAGTGGTTGTGAGTTGTGCAATGGAAGTCATTTGAAAGCAAAATAAGGAATGCAATGCAATCTGTGGATCACTGGCTTTCGGCTATGTATTGTGAAACCATAGCAGAAAACAAGAGATGCCATAGAAACATGAAGCGAGCTGTTAAAGATGTATATGTGCTACATATGTGCTCATTATATGAACTAGTAATGTCACTGTGAATGCTCATATTGGCTCAAACTAAAGAGGATGCATTTCCAGCACTGAATGATAACTTAAACATTAGACCTGTTCAAACATGATGCTTGTGATATCTTGGAAAAGCAGAACATTCTGTTGAAATTTAATTGGCTATTTCCTTCTTGCTCAAAGGCACCCTGACAGGGCTCTTGGCAGCCATGTGAGGCTCAATGTGTCCAAGAAGGGAAATAATGTTGCATGTTTCAGGACGTGTTTTTCTTTTTCCTTTTTTCTTTTTTTTCAGCCTGTATGTTTGATGAACGTGAGAAAGAAAATGTATTCCACCCTTTTAGACTGTCGCTTGTTTGTCTGGAGTCTGCTAATGTTGTATTTAACATGCTACAAATTGAGCCCAGTTGTACAAGGAATTTTATTTTATCTATTCTCCTCACCGCAAACAATTTTACAATTAGCCACTTTAGCATTTTATGGCAGAAAGGCAGTGGGGCCACAATTATATCTGTTTCAAACATTACTTTACTGCCATTTCTTGGACTGTAACTTACAATTACATGTTTCTTTAAATACTGTCCTCCTACTCATTCAGGTTACCCATTTTAGCATTATACACCAAAAAAGCATTTATAGAGGGTTTCATGCTAAGTCTGCTTTACTGGAATCCAACACTGTGGAATGTCTCGAGACATGTCATGTTCTCATAAAACAAATTAAAAAGGGAAAAAAAGAAACAAATTAAATAGAAATTGATAGATGGAAACATTACTAATACCTGCATAAATCACTACATGTAAGGGATAATATATTATGGATGCCCTTTTCTGCACCAGAATAAAAAATTACTGGGGACTAGTAACTTTTTATTCTTTCTTTTGTGACTTTTTTCCCCCACACAATTCCCGCAATTTCCCACACAGTTTATAACTTCAAATTGTGAGAGATAAACTCACAATTGTGAGAAAAAAGTCAGAATTGAGGGCAATTATCATTTTTATTTTTTTCCATGGCAGAAACTGCAAGAAAATAAATTCTGTTTATATCTCTCAATTCTGACATTTCTTTTCTCAGAATTGCACTAAACAAAATCTGAACTGTGAGATAAAAAAAACTTAAGTACCTTTTTTATTATAACTTTTTTTTTTTATATATATATTTTTTTTTTTTTTTATTCTGTAGCAGAAACAGGCTTCCATAATATTCAGTTGGTCCTCATAGCAAATATAATTTTGCTGTAATAACCGACAGACTGTACATTGTTACTGATGGACATTAAATATTGATTTATGGGTTTCAGTTATTTTATAATCTAATTTCTGCTAAGAAAAAAAGTCCATTACAAAAGCAATGAGATGGAACAAGTAATATTAAAAGTCATTAATACTATAATATTACCAGTCAGATTGACAAATCAGAAGTGAATAGAGTGGACTCACTAATTGGTCTCAAAACTGTGCAAGCAATAAAATGCCAGTGATGATGTATAACATTATTGCAATGAACAATGAAGCAATTTCCCTCTGTTTAAGAGCACATGCAAAAGGCTAAAACTTTCATCTTTAGAATTGTAAGGATTGTATCAAAAATTATTGTTCATAAACTATTGCATCTGCAGCTATTCATTAAAAAAAATTTAAAACTCTTTCATAAAAATATTTACACAACTAGACTTGCAGTATTCTGCCAAATTCTCAAGGAAAGGCAATGAAAATAAACAACTGTGCATGCATTTATAAATGCTGCAGATCACCAGATATAACACTCCACTGTGCAAAACATTGCTGACATTAGAGCTATTTAAGGGGGGGGTTCTTTCTTTAAAAGTCTAATTCTATTCTCTCCACCACACAGGTATACTTAATGGAAGAGGCATTTCATTGGGCATGAAATACTGCAGGAAATATGGCCACTCAGACAATCCCATGTGAAATCTAGGAATTGCTTTTTGAGGTAAATGCCTTTGATGCATATAATTTGACACATCTTACACAGGATCCCTCTTTTCATGAGACCAGAGCAAACCACTCCCTAAGCTTGAGGTTTTCCTGGTCTTGGCACTGTCTGAGTCATAATAATACGTTAAAAGGCATTCCCATCAGCTAAGACTTTCAATGTCTCCTTGGACTGGCCATTTTCAGAAGCTTCTGTGGTCTGCCAAGGGGAGATGCAGGTTTTACTCTGTCTGGTTTGTGCCTTTGGCCTTTTTGGTCAGTATCATCCAGCACCTTTACCACTGGAAGATGATGGATCGGTGCATCCGACAAGACCTGCTCAGAATGACCTGTCCCTGGCAACAGTAAGTCCTTCTTTTGTACCTTTTTCATGCAGTTAATATTTGCAATTTAATTATTTTTTTTTCATTGTGAATAACTTTTTTGTATATATTGTACTATATATATAGGAGAAAGATACTGTAATAGAGATATTGTGTTCTTATTGATGATATTCCATTCTCACTATCAAATTTGTCATTAGATGTAATTGAAGTGTATTTTCTATTTCTATTTATTTCTATCTATTCGGTCTTTACATACATGAACAAATGTACAAATAACAGTCTATTTGTTCATACCTAATATGAATGTTTGCAGTTTTACATGTCAAAAAAAAAACACAAATTGGCATAATATAATGAAAATGCAGCTTAATTTCCTTTGAACCTAAAAGCATATTGATGATAAAGGGAAGCTTATCAAGTGGATGAAATACAGGAAGGGAGTGGAAATATAATGATAGTTGATACTCACTGTGGTGGTTCCTGCACGTTTTCTTGTAGAAATACCTACAGAAATTCTACAGTTTCCAAGCAGATCCTACAGGCCGCAGGAGGAGGAGTCGTCCCTCGTTCTCTTCCAAACTGAAAGACATGCAGAACTTTTTTGGGCTGAACAGGACAGGAACCCTGAACCCAGACACCCTCGCTGTCATGAGGACTCCTAGATGTGGCGTCTCAGATGTGGAGGATTACAGTCACAGACGTGGAAACAGGTGGAAGAAAAGCATCATCACTTATGGGTAAATACCATATTTATATTGTACGTTGCATAAAATGCTCCTAATTTGGATGGTAACGCTCCACCAAGAATGGTAATAAAAGGTGTACAATCTTACAGCGTTGGGAGATACACCAGTGACTTACCAGTGAATACAGTGGATGCTCTGTTCGCGTCAGCTCTAGATGCATGGGCAAAGGCCAGCCCTCTCACTTTCCAGAGGTCATATTCTCACCAGGCGGACATCATGGTGGAGTTTGTTGGAAACGGTAAGTTAGCATCCACTTACATGCACTTTCACCTTCGAAGATGATGCTCATTTATTCTGCAATGAACTCCTAGAACATGGCGACTCCTTCCCCTTTGATGGTCCAGACGGCACACTGGCCCATGCTTTTGGCCCAGGGGAAGGCATCGGTGGGGATGTTCATTTTGATGAAGCTGAAGCATGGACGGCTGGGTTCAAAGGTTACTCAAATAAGACATACTCAAATAATATAGGACTACACTTGGTACTAAAAAGAAAATGGTTCACTTGTTTTCTCTCTTTTTTTCTTCAGGGTTTAACCTGTATGTGGTAGCTGCACATGAGTTTGGTCATGCACTTGGTTTGAAACACTCGCAAAACCCAAATTCAGTGATGTATCCGACATACAAAAATAGAAAAAGACACAACCTGCTCTCCAGTGAAGATATCATGAACATCAACACACTCTATGGTAAAACAAATCATGTTTCACAATCTATAACTGTGAAATTGTAATATTGTGGGAACAGAGGCAGTGTTCAGTTTCCACATTTATATGAGAGATCACATGTCTGTGTTTTTTCTGTTCAACAGGGCCAAGGGTCAAAAGGCCCTATCCATCTCCCAGATTTAGCTGGAGCTATCCCAGCAACCCCTGGTACAGTGGTTCATATTTCCCTGTGTCATTCAAGGACACATGTAATCCCGATCTGACTTTTGATGCTGTGACTACTGTAGGAGAAGCCATTTTCTTCTTCAGGGACAAGTGAGTTGATCACATATAGTGTTAGCTGCCACTTACAATCCATTTGAAAGCAAAAAGCAGAGAACAGAATAGGAACCTGTAAAACATGGGTATTTAAATTCATCTTCAGTCTGTCTGTCTTTTGTCCTCATAATTGTGAGAAACTTTATATCTCACAGTTGAGTTTTTCTCATCATTGGCAACTTAATAATTATAACATTGTGACTATTTCTCATAACTGTGACTATATTTCATAATTGTGATTTTTTACTTAGTAATTGCATCTTTCTCACAATTGCAATTTCACCTCAGAGTTTTAACTGTTTCTCTCAATTGTGACTTTATATCTCATAATTGTGACTATTTCTTGAAATTATGTCTTTATATCTTATAATTGTGACTTTATCAATTTATCAATGACTTTATACATTTATCACAATCGCAATTATTTTGTACAACTGTGACTTTATATCTCAAAATTACGACTTCTCACTGTTGTGACTATTGTGAATTTATATCATCATATAATTGCAATTTTGTTTTTGTTTTTTAGTTGCAACTTCCTCACAATTTTCACTATTTCTCACAATTGCAATTTTAAATATAATATATTAAAAATGGTCCTGGCTCTTCTAAGCTCTATCATTGTAGTGGGCGAGTGTTTCTGTTTAACAGTCCAAAACACGTTAAATAAAGCGCGCGCATCCATAATAAAACGTGCCTCACACAGCTCCAGGGTGTGAATGAAGGCCTCCTGTAGCGAATCCATGCGTTTTTGTCAGAAAAATATCCATATTTCAAACGTAATAAACACTTTTCTATCACTTCTGCTATCTGTCATACGTGGAAGCCGTTCCTAAGGATGATGTAGGACGTCAGCGTTGCGTGATTAGTGATGAACGCGGAGAGAGAACAAAAAAAAATGCCGGTCATGAATTAGAAGCACAAAACGAGTATTTGTAAAGAAAAATGTCGGAGGATTTCAATATAAGCCAAGAGAAGAAAGTAAGGAAACTTTGCTTCCTTAAACAAACTTGTGAAACTAGCATATCTCTGAGGTGCGCACGCGACACATACGTCCTACGTCATCCGCCGGAACGCTTCCGCATACGACAGTCAGCAGAAGGGATAGAAAAGTGTTTATTACATTTGAAATATGGATATTTTTCTGACAAAAACGTACAGATTCGCTAAAGGAGGCCTTTATTCATGCCCTGGGGCCATGTGAGGCACGTTTTATTATGGATGCGCGCGCTTTATTTAACGTGTTTTGGACTGTTAAACAGAAACACCCGCCCACTACAATAATAGAGCTTAGAAGAGCCAGGACAATTTTTAATATAACTCCAATTGGATTCATCTGAAAGAAGAAAGTCATATACACCTAGGATGGCTTGAGGGTGAGTAAAACACAGGCTAATTTTCATTTTTGGGTGAATTAACCCTTTAACTCTATTTGTACCATTGCAGATACTTGTGGATCAAACACAATAATCAAAATGATATAAAGGAAGGTCCCATCAGCAATTTCATGCCAAAAATTGATTGTCAGATCGACGCTGCTTACTGGGTCCCCCAGCGGTCAACAGCATATCTGTTCAACGGTACGGACATGTTTGACATTATGTAGTCCTGAATTGCCTTCAAGATGTTAAACAAAACACATTTTCTGTTCTACATTCAATACAGGGACAATTTTCTGGACTGTGAAAGGATCCCAAGTAAAAGGCAGACCGAAAAACATCAGCAGTCTGGGGTTCCCGTCATGGGTACAGCAGATAGATGCTGCAGTCCACATTCACAAAACTGTACACACCCTATTCTTCACCCAACACCAGTATTGGAGGTGAACTATAAAGATACAAGAGCAATGTATCACTAATATCAGTCTCAGTGAATGACACTGAAAAAATTTTTTCTCATAGGTATAATGAACACAACAAGACAATGAATGACTCAAGCCCACGTAACATTACTGATGATTTCCCAGAAATAAATGGACCCATAAGTGCAGCAATTTATAAAGATGGTAGGTACCAGTCTGATTACAATTGATCTATAATTTGTCTAACATGTATTTTCAGTCACATAACTTTCATCCATCACTATACTTTTTTCAGGTTCTCTTCATTTCTTTGTTGGCTCAGATGTGTATAAATATGACGTCAAACAAAAGGAAACTATTGGAGCAGATAAGACAACTTCCTGGCTTGGATGTTAATGGACATCCATTAGACTAATAGTTCCTAAATCCAATTATTTTTTAAAGGTGAATCATTATTTTTGCAATTCTGGTTAATGCAGCAAAAGTGGCATTAGACATGACAATTCACCTGCAAAGATAGCATTAATTATGTTGTACTGAATTGTATTTTCAGCATGCTGTGCTTGTATTTTATGTGGTAAATGCATCTACTGTTTAATGTCTTTGGAACATATTTGAAATGCAAATGTATCTAAAAAGTCAGAATGTGGTATAAATTCAAATTTATGACTGTATCATTACTTCTAAAGAAAAAAACTTGTTTGAGATTCAGTTCTGCACTTGCATGACTGAGGTAAACCAACGTATTTAGCCTGAATCTGCACTAATCAGTGTGTGTTCATGACTGTAATAAAATAAGTATAAAAGTACTTATGGAAATCCTTTTCATGCAAAATGAACAAAATCTTAAATCATTTACAACAAATCATGACACAATCATAATCCTCTTCACCCACTAAGACTTCTGATGCAAAACTAGACGTGATCTCATTTTGTGGACGACAAAAGCCACTAAATGCCTGACAATAAATTCTTGTTTTGAGGGCCTGGGTCCCACGTGATTTCTTACTGTCTTAAGGTATACATGAGTTGTATAAGACACAGACGACATAAAAAGAAGAACATAAATGTGCCATAGTCAAAATGAGCTGGTTGTGGCCTTGGATCTTTTTGTGTTGGATGGTGAATACGGACATTGTAAGGACCTCACACGTGAGTCTTCAGAGCCCCAGCCCTAGAGGATATCCAACATGCTGAGGTTTGCCTGCCATAATGTGTTTCTCTAGGCTACATGTCCAACATATTTCATTTCACCGAGAATCTTTGATTTGTATTGGACAGATCGCATCAAAGTTTGATTTGTATTAGAGTTATGTTACCAACATTTCAATATTTGGTTTGTAAAACAAACAAATCCTTAATAATAATAATTATTATTGTTGTTGTTGTAGTACAGTAAGTGAAAATAAAAACATATTATTAAAATATATTAATTACGTAAATACTAATAATTATTTGGATTATTAACTTCATTTTCAAATCATTTTCATGAATAATACTTATTAATAATAGTAAAACACTGTATACAGTAAAAGTAAGTAAAATAATATATTTGTAAAATCGAATAATGTAAAATAATCCATAATTTTAAAGTATTATTAAACATAAAAGGAAAATAAATCATAAATCTTAAATAAATTGTTTTTGATTGATTAATTTCAGAATGATGGACCATTTTAATGTCTTATTCATTTATTGTTATAAATAAAGGAAAGTAAATAATTCATTTAATAGATCGCTACACTTACTGAAAGTTAAAAAAAAATTATAATAAAACTAAATAAAATAAGGTTAATCCGTGTTAATATGAAACATTTCATAAATATTTATATATAAAACACCAAAGCAGATTTACTGTTTGACAGGAATATCTGCAGCGATTCTATCAACTGAAGATGCGTAGTCACAGTAAGAGGCATGCAGATCTAATGAACCTGAAGGAAAGCGGTCTTCTTGATCTGAAAACCCAGGGTGTGATGAGAGAGGCAAGATGTGGAGTACCTGATGTGGAGAACTTCAGCTTTTATCCTGGACGGCCCAAATGGAAGAGAAACACCATCACATAAAGGTCCGGCAGAGGATATCCACAGATCGATGGATTTTACAATGTTGCCATCCAAATTTATATCAGTATTCCTTTAATAAATGGATTATACTTCAAGTTTGTCTTGGTTTTTAGTAGGTTGTACTGCTATCAACGGAGAAAAGCCTCAGGATTTTGTTTGTTTGTTATTCCTCCCATTAAATCTCTCAGGTTTCAACATGTCTTTTGTAAAATGTGGTTCCTATGAATCCTGCAGGATTGCTAGATATACCCCTGACCTCAGTCGAGAAGAGGTGGAGAACTCCTTGCGTTTGACTCTAAAAATATAGAGTGAAGCTGCTGCTCTAAAGTTTGTCCAAGTAAAACATGGCATGGTAGATATAACATTCTCCTCCAACTCCAAAAGTACATTTTAAACTAATCTGATGTTTTTTCTTCATCTTCTTACTATGAAAACACATCTGAAAAGTTGAACCTGCCATCTCCTTCTTCTATAGCTCATGGAGACTTCTTCCCTTTCAATGGCCCAGGAGGGGTGCTAGCACACGCTTTTGAGCCTGGAGAGGGCATCAGAGGATCGTGTATGGAGATGTACACTTTGACGATGATGAAACATTGACAGTGGGATGCGGCAGACCAGGTACAGCACAGTAAACACTCACTGAATCATTCCCATAATGCAGCTGTGGAATTGGCTAATGGGTGTTTGTAAAGAACTGCAATAGCAATCCAACACCATGAGTGAGTAACAATGATTTCACAATGATGGTCCAGTTGTTGATTCATTATAAATAAAATAAACAAATAAATTAACAAAAATAAGTAAATGCAGACTTGTTTTTAATAATAATAATAATAATAATAACATAATATTCTTACTATAATATTTACATATTCTTATGTTTCTTTATATTCTTCTAATTATTATTAATAATAATTTATTGTTATAAATACAGACTGTTTTTTATTTAAGAAGATAAAGATTATTATTATTATTGTTAGATTTTTTGTTATAAAAAGTTCAGTCAGTTTAATAATAATAATGTTTACATATTCTTCTACTTAGTATTATTTATTTATTGTAAGAAAGAATATTTACGTATTCTTATTCTTGTATTATCCTGTATGCATTATAATTATTATTATTAATAATAAATAAACAAAGGTTTTAATTGAATTAATTTGTAATACTACTATGTATTATATATTATGTATTGTTATTGTTATTTATATATTGTTATTAATAAAATAAATAAATAAATCTGGTTAAAAATATATCAATAAGCAGATAGTTTTTAAGCAGTAATAATAATTACATATTCTTATTATTATTAATTGATAAGTAGAATATTTATTTAGTAAATAAATAAAATAATAAATAATAATAATAATATCATTAATAGTAACAATTTTTACATATTCTTAATATTCTTAATTTAATGATAAAGAAAGAAAGACTGTTTTATTTTATTATCATCATTAATTGTGATGATGTGAATGGCCCTGCAGGGTACAATCTGTTCACGGTGGCGGCACACGAGCTCGGTCACTCTTCGGGTCTGTCTCACTCACGGGACCCCACTGCTCTCATGCATCCAAAGTACAAGTTTCTCAACGCCGCAACGTACAAACTGCCAAGAGACGACATACTGGGGATTCAGGCTCTGTATGGTAAGTTGCCAAGAAAAAATGTTTTTAAGTTCTCGAAAGGCTACTGAAATAGATGGTCTTTTTTTTTTTGACAGGAAAGAAAACAAAACAACATAAGACACTTGTAATCCCCAACAAGTGTGATCCAAACTTTTCTCTTGATGCTGTGACAGTACTCAGAAGAGAAATTATCTTCTTTAAAAACAGGTGAAGCATTTACTCATTCCTCTACTGACAAATTTAGTAAAAATGGTGAACTGTTACATGTTAAATTCTCTAGTTACATGTGGATGAGAACAAATTGGAAGACATACTGGAACAGACTAAGAGAAGGTCCTCGGAGCGTTTTTCTACCAAGCATCACCTCCCCTGTAGATGCAGCCTATGACATTCCTTCTAAAGAAGTGGTTTATGTGTTCACAGGTCAAAATAAATAACATGCTGACAAATCTACTGTGTTGTTTTTATATTAAAGGTGGGGTAGGCGGTTTCTGCGCTAATAGCGTCACCTAGCGGAACTACAAAAAATAAAGCATGTTTTTTTAAACACCAATTCGTGCATCACAACTACCCCAACTCAAACATCACCAACACAGCGATTACAGGTTTATAAAAAGTGATGTTATGTCTCAACTGGTAAAAGTAGTAGACTACTATTAATAAAAGGTCAAACGTATTAGGAACTTTAAACTAAGTTTAGCTTACCTGTCTTGAAGAAACTACGCAAGTTTGTCATATCGACCCAAACATTCCATTAAATTCCTCCATCTTGTAAAAACACTAGTATTTACCCTTATTTTTAACCTTGTTGTATGTCTCTGTGTATTTTGGCAAGTCTTCGAGTTTTGACTTGCACTTCTGTAACCACATCTGAATTTCTTTTTCCACACCAACTAAACACCCTCAGGCTCAGCCTGCTGCAGCAGCCACGCCCCTAAACTCTCGCTATTGGCTGCGCGGAGATATGCAAATAGGACATCCTTCCGAATGCAATGATTGGACGAACATTTATGGTCCTGAGACTTCCACAGATGTATGTACGTGTATACACATATATTTCTGTAAAACATTGCCTACCCTACCTTTAATATATTTATTCAGCAAGGATGCATTAAGTTGATTAAAAGTGACAGTAAATTCAGTCATGTTACAAAATATCTCAAATAAATAGTTCTTTTGAACTTTATATACATAAAAAAATCCTGGAAAAAATGTATCATGGTTTCCACAAAAATATTAAGCAGCACATCTACTCTCAGTATTGATAATGATAATAAATGTTTCTTCAGCACGAAATCAATTCATTCATCATTAGAATGATTTCTGAAGGATCATGTGACACTGAAGACAGCAATGGCAGCTGAAAATTCAGTTTTTCCATCACAGGAATAAATTACATTTTAGAATGTATTGAAATAGAAAACAGTAATTTTAAATGTTCATATTTCACAATATTACTGTTTTACTGTACTTTTTTTGATCAAATAAATGCAACCTTTGGTGACCATAAGAGACTTTCAAAAACATTAAAAAAAAATAATCATAACAACTCCAATCTTTTGAACAATAGTGTAAATATTTACTCTTCTACTAGGCACATCTACTCTCAGTATTGATAATGATAATAAATGTTTCTTCAGCACGAAATCAATTCATTCATCATTAGAATGATTTCTGAAGGATCATGTGACACTGAAGACAGCAATGGCAGCTGAAAATTCAGTTTTTCCATCACAGGAATAAATTACATTTTAGAATGTATTGAAATAGAAAACAGTAATTTTAAATGTTCATATTTCACAATATTACTGTTTTACTGTACTTTTTTTGATCAAATAAATGCAACCTTTGGTGACCATAAGAGACTTTCAAAAACATTAAAAAAAAATAATCATAACAACTCCAATCTTTTGAACAATAGTGTAAATATTTACTCTTCTACTAGGTCCTAAATATTGGGTAGTTCAGAAACTGGAGTCAAAGAGCTATTATAGCTCCATCTATGAATTTGGATTTCTCAGAAACAGTGAAACAAATAGATGCTGCTGTTCATGTCATTGAACATGGAAAGACCTATTTTTTCACAGGAGACTACTATTTCAGGTAACGTCTTTATTTTTTTTAAATGTCATGATCTAAAGATCATATTGTTTAAAAATGCCTAAATGTAATGATTTTCTTCCAGAAAACAAGTTTATCAGATAACTCTCACTTCAGACATTTACAGAGAACTAACATTCCTTTTTTTCTTAGTTATGATGAGAAAAGAAGTGTACTGGATCATGGATTTCCAAGGAAAGTTCATATGAATTGGCCTGGAATTGTTGGGAAAGTGGATGCAGCTTTTGAACTCAATGGTAATGGACTGTATCATTTTCTACCAGTGTTCTCTGTAAAACATTTTCCCTGGAATTACATGCAGGTTTTTTTCTCAACAGGACACGTTCATCTCTTCTGCAGATCAAAGGCATTTATCTTCAGCCATCAGAAAAGACATTTGCTACACATTATGAACACAAGTGCTTGGTTTGGCTGCAAATAGCTGAAAAATTAGAAGATATTATGTTCACAAGAAGCACAGGAAGGAATTGTGTGATTGACTATTGTGCCTCATATTAAATGTTAAATAAGCTTAGTACAGTATCAAGAGATATTTTAATCTTTCACATGGTTACAGAATCATCAGTGAATGAATAAATGTTCTCAAATTATTGACATTCTCAATATCTTTGAAATCACTTCATATCCATGACTGCATTATAATGCTTTAAAAAAAATAAATGCACATACCAGCAACATGCTTTTAAAATCATTTTGAACATCAAGCATCAAACAGTTTGACCATTATTAATAAATTATTAAATTAATAATAATAATATTTTATATTTTAATAGCAATGCAATAGAAAAAAAAAACACTTTTGGTTCCCCAAAGAACAAAAAAAAAAAAAAAAGTGTGAAGAACATTTTAATAATCTAAAGAACCTTTTGTGCACTGGAAAGATTCCATGGATGTTAAAAGTTTTGGTTGAAACCATAAATGCCAATAAGAAACCTTTATATTTAAGAGTGTATTAGATTACTAGCAAACCAATACTAATTTTTACTTAACGTGTGTCTAAAGTATTATGTTATTTAATTTTTGATTTATATTTCAATTACATTTGACAGCTAAAAATACACTGATGCAGTGCTGCTGGCCTGAAAATCATGAGAAAAAAGGGGCAAAAAGGACAACTGAATTAAAAGCACTAAGCAGCGTCTCTGATATGATCTGATATGGCTTGTTGACCTAAATAGTTTGGATTAGCTATCAAAATAACAGAGCGTATGAGTACAGAGAATGTTAAACAGCTGAGAAAAATGATTTATTGTTGCCTCCAGCACTTACAGGACCTTGCTTGCCCTGATTTCATTCCCAGTTACCTCTTTTTACCTCACAAGCCACAATATCATATACAGTGGGTACGGAAAGTATTCAGACCCCCTTAAATTTTTCACTCTTTGTTATATTGCAGCCA
>NW_015552566.1:1233177-1233641 GCF_001515605.1 Sinocyclocheilus anshuiensis
AGCAAAGGGTCTGAATACTTAGGACCATGTGATATTTCAGTTTTTCTTTTTTAATAAATCTGCAAAAATGTCAACAATTCTGTGTTTTTCTGTCAATATGGGGTGCTGTGTGTACATTAATGAGGAAAAAAAATTAACTTAAATGATTTTAGCAAATGGCTGCAATATAACAAAGAGTGAAAAATTTAAGGGGGTCTGAATACTTTCCGTACCCACTGTATAAGTGCATTCCCTTGGTTTACCAAAACATGTTGAGTAACAGTATATTAGAAAATGTATTTGTGCTCACCAATTATGTATTTGATTAAAAATACAGTAAAAACAGTATTATTGGGTAATATTACAATTTTTAAAATAACTTTTGTATTTTAAAATATTTTAAAATGTTGTAGCAAAACTGAATTTTCAGCAGCCATTACTTCAGTCTTTAGTGTCACATGATCCTTCAGAAATCATTCTAATAG
>NW_015552566.1:1233851-1235527 GCF_001515605.1 Sinocyclocheilus anshuiensis
CGCCTACTTCCACTCACTACTACGAATCTACATCCCCTCCAGAAGTCTGAGATCCGCTAGTGAGCGACACCTCGTGGTACCATCACAGAGAGGCTCAAAATCACTTTCCAGAACATTCTCGTTCACCATTCCTGGCTGGTGGAACGATCTTCCCACCCCTATCCGGAATGCTGAATCCCTGACAATTTTCAAGCGACAGCTGAAAACTCATCTCTTTCGTAGCTACTTGACTTCATCATCATCATTATATATATAAAAAAAAAAATTTGAAAAAATCTCTCTTTATTTATTCCTTCTCTTTCTAGCTTGTACTTATTTGAACAATGTCTAGAAACTTGGTATTACAAGCACTTCCTGTATCTGTTTGCCTCTTTAAGAAGAATCGCTTTATGTATCCCCCAATTGTAAGTCGCTTTGGATAAAAGTGTCTGCAAAATGACTAAATGTAAATGTAAATGTTATGATCAAAGAAAATGTATAGTTAAAGAAAAATGAGATTAAGGTGTTCAGTCAAGCTGGGCATATGCAACTGCTGCAGGTCTGCTCCATATAAATATGCCACAGCTGGACATAGAAACACAGAAATCATTCAAAAACTATTCAATCAAATAGTGATTTATTAAAATACATCATATAATAAACCATCTAAAGGACAGAAAAAAATAACGTTCAACTTCTCTATCCATACTGTAAAGGAAGAATACCACCTAGAGGCTATATAAAGGAAATCATCTCTTGAAAATGTTCACAGAAATGTAGTCACATGGTGCAGTTGATGGAAAACATAAAAGGCAACGAACTAAATAACAGTTGGTTGCAATGGAGCAGCTCAACTGACACTCTTTCACAAATGTAGTCAAAAATGACAGTTTAGTCTGAAATGATTTTCTTGTTTGTTTTGAAGAGTGCTTAATTAGTTTGGGCCTGTATATGAACATCTTAAATGTATGAATATGATTATTAGGCTAATATGGTGTCTATGTACAATATCTCATCCTGGATGTAAAACAGAAAGCAGCTATTGAGAATGAGTACTGAATAGATCGGTTTTATCGCTCAGTAGCACACATGGCTTGTTATGTCCCTGAAATGGTGGCCAGCAGCACGGCTCGTCCTCAGCGTCATTACTCATCATAGTGCAGGGATGACAGGAATTTATCAACATCCAAGTCTTCAGGAAAGGAGTCCAGCAGCTTCTTCGGTTTCTGAAAAATAAAAAGGAATTCAGCCGAGCAATGTTAACATATCAGATGATGCATGCTGAGGTACACAAATAGACAAAAATGATTCCGACTTCTCTGATTGGCTGGACTGCCATGAGCTGACTCGCTGCCTACTGCCTATTGTCTAGGCAGGACACATACTAAATGAATGGTATAGGTATATAAATGGAATAAATAACTGGTCTGAGATGCTTTTTTTGGTGGCAATTACATTCAGCCACTAGTGACTTGATTTAGATTTTAGCATTATATATTAAATGATTTAGTACTGAAAAGTATTTATAGGGAGTAGTTTTACAACTAAAAATAAATTGATTAAAATAGATTTAAAACAATTCTAAAAACATTGTTATAAACATAATTAAATAAAATATATTTATTATTAGTTAGTTATAATTAATTATATTATTGATATAATATAATTAGTCATTATAGTTATTCTAGTTATTCTAT
>NW_015552566.1:1237160-1241551 GCF_001515605.1 Sinocyclocheilus anshuiensis
AATAAGAACAAATAAATTAATGACAATCAATAGCACAAACAAAAACAATAACAAGATACAAATTAAATTAACTGTACTTAAATTTTTTCAGTTAGGTCTAACTATAATCTATTCAACTGTAAAATAACACTGGATATTCTTCACTGTACAATGAAAGACAGCAGCAGGTTTATTTAGGCTGCTGTCTCTTTAAGACCTCATGCAGGATCTAATATACTGTTACACAGGGCTCTATGCTTACTTTTCTTTTTAGGAGCGCTTGTCCTCCTCATTTAAAAAAATTCTGATCAAAAATTAGCCTTCCTAATACGAGGTAGTATTTGACCCCTTAAAGTGATTTACAGGGGCATTTTCTTTTTACTTTTGTAATGGCATAATTTTCATCTGTCAAATTCAAAAATTTATGTTTATAAGCTTTTTAAAATTTCTATTTAAAACAATAATGGATTGTAGGTAGATTTTCAGACGTTTAACGAGGCTCAGAGGTGGCAAATTCATAAATTCATGTGGAAATTAATGTTTTAAATATAAACATATTCAATATATTTAATATACAGAAATATTAAATGATTTAAATGACTGAAATTTAAGCTAAAAACGAAACTAAATCCGCCAGCAGGTGGCAGCAAGTCACTGATTTTATCACTGAATCATTCATTCAATCAATTGATTCGTTCAAACGGCTGATTCATTCAGGAATGAAGAAAGTGACTGTCTTTATGAATGGGAATAAATATGAATAAATGAACTGTCATTTAATTCATGAATTAAACACCACTGTTTGCTTTTAAGAGAATCGTAGCGGCTCAGATGTTACTTTATTTGGAATTATTTTCGTTGATGAAATAGAGCAAAATCAGGCAGTACTTGTTTATTGAACTGTTGTATTAAATCAATATCACATTTGCAAACTCCCTTAATAATTATTAAAAGCTGTCACTCTCCTTATCGCGATCTGTGGACGCACAGAAAATGAGAGCGCGCGAGAGAGTTATCAAGACTCAGGGGCCGTTTACACGACAATGTTTTCAGCCAAAAACGGGAAACTTTTTATGCGTTTTGCCTGTTCGTTTACACGACAATGGAGTTTTGGGGACCGAAAACACATATTTTTGAAAACGGGTTTCAAAGTGCAAGTTTTTGAAAACGCCACCGTTGTCGTTTCTGTATAAACACCCAATACGGGAATCTTTGAAAACGGTGATGTCATGCGCGTGCGTAGTACCTGTTAGATATGTAGACATGCGCAGTATGTGTCGATTTTAAAGGGAAGAGCGAACAAACATACACAACAATGGCGGAGTACATGGTACTGTTGTTGCGGTTTAAGAGTTTGCTAACGATTCTTCAGCAAAGTGTGGATTTACTTCACCAATATTACAACTAGGGCTGGGTGGTATATCGAGTTTGTACGATATATCGATGTTTTCTTTATAAGCGATTCGATATGAGGCAATACCGTTTATATTGATATACAGTAGTTTGATACGAGCGCATCTGAAAATATAGCGGAGGACACAGACTGAGCTGCTGCGAAGAAGGTGCATAATAGTTGGGACAATAAATGTGACATGTAGAATTTTAAACCTACAAGTAAGTCTATTTTTATGATAGCACTGAATTTAAAGTGACTGTAATGGGGTAATCAAAATAGCCTAACACAACTCTGTGCTTTTGTTCTCATTTATTTTCATTTTTAGTTTAGTGAATTTAACTTCTGCTTTAAAAGCCTTATTTTTGTTTTTAGATTGCAATGTTACAATGTTAGAATTTAACCCTTTTTTGCACATAATATAAAGCCTTACATGGTTGCATTCACTTTATTTGTTTTCACAGCCTTTAATATGTATTGTTTTGTTGGACAACATTGGGCGGTAAGTGAAATATATATATATATATTTTAAATACAGATTTTTTTTTTATATATATACCGTATATCGTCAATCGGCCAAAAAAATACTGAGATATTAATTTTTGCCCATATCGCCCAGCCCTAATTACACCCAACAGCGGAGACGCATCATATACACACGGCAACAAGTACTGTTTACTAACAAGGTGACAGCGCCAACTACTGGCCTGACATACGTAATACAGTGTTTTTGGCCGTTTTCGCGAATATGTGTAAACGCGAATCGTTTTGAAAACGTTGCCGTGTATGCGTGAAACTTTTTAAAAACGTAAGGGAAAAACTTTTCAGTTTTTGACTACATCGTTGTCGTGTAAACGTAGCCTCAAAAGCACGTGCAAATGATACATTCTGTCATCTGTCATCGCGTTATAAGCGCGGAACCTGCGGGAACGAGTAGAATTATCCTTAATACACGTAATCCCGCGCCGAAATTCAAGTTCTGCTCTGTGTTCTCTGCTAATAACCCGACTGTGAATGATGCAACAACTATGTTGTCGGTGAGAAGCTGCAGCTGTTGCGGGGATGATTTTTGGTGTGCCGGCAGGACAACAACAACAATGAATGCGCTACATGTTTCTTTTCCCCTCATTTTTTCCAATTGACCGTTCCAAAATCTGTCGTAGCGACGGAAAACTTTAATCTCTGTATGTATATGACGGATAAATATATATACTGTATATATATATATATATATATAAAATATATATGAGATAGATATATATATATATATAAAAATATATATAAAATTTCACGTTTTCCACACTATATTATAAAATTGCCTTAAAATGTAGTATGTTATGTTGCTTAAGATCTGGCATAAATGATTTTAAAAGCATCTTAAAAACATAATTTTGCTACTATTGCTACACACTTGATAGGGGGCTTATGTAGACTGCTCAGTAGGTTAACATGCGGTCAATCTTGACTGTTTTTTACAAATAACCAATAAAATATCAGCTCACCTTTGATTTCTTTTTACTGCTCGAGGAGCTGGAAAGCTGTAGCTCTTTCTTTGCAGGAGGGCTCGATTCAATTTGCTTTCGCTTCTTTCCTTTAGGGATGGCAGATTTCCCAGCACTGGCCTCCTCTTGACGCAAGCTGTCTTTCAGAGGACCTCCTGTCCTGGCGGCGCGTGACAGGATCATGAGAGTGTGGGCGGCCATGTTGATACTGTTCTCACTCCCCGCCTCGCTGGCAGGACTGCAGGAGGGGATGTCGGGTGTGGCTGGAGGGGGGAGATGCCTCGGCGTGCATTCACCCTCCCTCCTTAGCCTTTGTCGGGACGGGGTTCTCAATCCATCCGTCAGCTCCTCCTGTGCACGTCCTGGTCCAGGTGTTCTCGGGAGTGTGAGATCTGGACATCCGGCCACCTGTCTCTTCGGCGGAGTGGCTGCGGGAGCCTGGCCTTGTATGTCCTGCAGCATCTCAACGGCCTGTTTAGTTAGAGGGCTTGTCTTGCATAAGGTTTTACTGGAACTGCTCGATACTGGTGCTGTAGATTTTGCCGTAGAAGGTGTGAGATCCTCAGTGGGGCGTGTGGGAGTCTGATGCTGACAGCTCGCCAGCTCATTTTCTTTATTTGCAGTGACGCCTGGAGAGTTCTGTAAGGAAGTTTTTTCTGAGGATCTTTCTGCTGGTTTTAACTGCTTCTTTTCATGAGATTCTTCTTGTGTGTTGTCCTGTGTGTTGCCTGCTGGTTTCTGCTTTGGCCCTGGAGCAGAAGATTTTGAAACCACTCCGCCATCTTCCTTCTGTGATGCTTGAGATTTTTTTGGTGATTCTGATCTAATGAGAGCCTCTGGCTCAATGGCAGCTTTGTTGGAAGACTTGGCATTTGATAAAACAATTAGATTTGGTCCCTTTTCAGTCACTTTGCTTTTTGGGGCTTCTTTTTGTTGATGAAATATGGTGACTTTTTCAGAGTTTTTTATACCTGCTTTGGGATTTACTTCTGGCAGCCTAACGGTTTCTATTCTTCTTTTGCGGATGTCAGAAACTAAAGGCTGTTTCGTTTCAGTCTGTGTGATTTCTTTCTGAACCTGCTGAGCTGGGGAGGAAGTAACAGCAGAGGACGCGAGTGTGCTTGTCTGTAAAGAATTCTGGCCAGCTGCAGTGGTTTCAGGTGTGACATCAAAGCAAAGTATCCGCCGATGGCTGGGGCTTGTTGCGCTCACACTCTTTTGTTGCTCAGAGGTCGGGAGAAGCACTTGACCAGACCCAGATGTGCCGGTTTTACCTGAAAATCAGCAAACAAGTCATTACATTGATGCTTAATCCACAAACATGCATTACAAAAATTGTAACTTTCAGATATAACAAGTTGCTAAAGAACACTTTTCAAATTATGCTAGTGAAAAAAAATTGTCTATTTTAGGAATCTAGTTAAAACTTAAATCTCTGGAAAAACATTCATCGTAATTTTAGCGTAATACGAAACTACTAAAAAAAACTCAAGTAAATTTCTTAAAAAACACACACA
>NW_015552566.1:1241569-1258630 GCF_001515605.1 Sinocyclocheilus anshuiensis
CATGGCTGTATTAGATCAAAAGGGTGCTTCTACTAAATACTGAGCAAAGGGTCTGAATACTTAGGACCATGTGATATTTCAGTTTTTCTTTTTTAATAAATCTGCAAAAATGTCAACGATTCTGTGTTTTTCTGTCAATATGGGGTGCTGTGTGTACATTAATGAGGAAAAAAAATGAACTTAAATGATTTTAGCAAATGGCTGCAATATAACAAAGAGTGAAAAATTTAAGGGGGTCTGAATACTTTCCGTACCCACTGTACGTAGACACATGTGGTCAGAATTGTTGGAACCCTTGGTAAATATGATCAAAGTGATCTATTTATTTATGAAAATAAATCTACATTGTTAATCCTTTTGATATTTTATTTAAAAAATTCACAAAAATCTAACCTTTCATTGGAGAATAAGAATTTAAAATGGGGGGAAATATCATTATGAAATAAATGTTTTTCTCTAATACACGTTAGACAATTAACAGTACCCTTTTATTCAATACTTTTTGAAACCTCCATTTGCCAAAATAGTATAGGTATATACTAAAATAGTATTTTCTCCTATAATGCCTCATGAGGTTAGAGAACACCTGACAAGAGATCAGAGACCATTCCTTCATCCAGAATCACTCCAGACCCTTCAGATTCCCAGCTCCATGATGGTGCTTCTCCTCTTCAGTTCACACCCCTCATTTTCTATGGGTTCAGGTCAGGGAACTAGAATGGCCATAGCAGAAGCTTGGTTTTGTGCCCAGTGACCCATTTTTGTGTTGTTTTTGAGGTTTGTGTTTGGATTATTGTACGGTTGGAAGATCCAAACATGGCCCATTATTTATCCCTGTGTTCACCAAACCCATCTTGAGGGTTTGCTGCTAAAAAGCTACTTTTTTAGTTACATCTGACCATAGGAGCCAGTCCCGTTTGAAGTTCCAGTCGTGTCTGACAACTGAATATGCTGGGGATTTTTGGTGAAAGCATTTTCTTTTCTTGAAGCCCTCCCAAACAACATGTGGTGATGTAGGTGCTGTTTGATCATTTTTAAGGTTTTCTGACCCCGAAACTCAACCTTTATCTGAAACTCTCCAGCTGTGGTCCTTGGAGAGTCTTTAGCCACTCAAAATCTCCTCCTCACCGTGCATTAGGACGATATAGACACATGTCCTCTTCCAGGCAGATTCATAAAATTTTCTGTTGATTGGAACTTCTTAATTATTGCCCTGATGGTGGAAATGGGAATTTTCACTGCTCTAGCTCTTTTCTTAAAGCCACTTCACTAATTTTTGAAGCTCAATTATCTTTTTGCTGCACATCAGAAATATATTCTTTGGTTTTTCTCATTGTGATGGGTGATTAATTTGGAATTTGGGCTTTGTTTCCCCTCCTATTTATATTCCTGTGAAACAGGAAGCCATGGCTGGATAATTTCATGTTCATAATCACCCTGGTGTTCTCAAAATTATGAATATGAATGGGAATATATTTCAGATATATTTTACTCATAAGAATTTCTAGTAGTACCAGTAATTGTGTCCAACGTGTATTTGAGAAAAAACATTTATTTCATAATGATATTTCCCCCTATTTTAAATTCTTATTCTCCAAAGAAAGGTTATATTTTTGTGATTTTTTTTTTAAAGATCAAAAGGATTAACAATGCAGATTTATTTTCACAGCCTTCTTTGATCATATTTACCAAGGGTACCAACAATTCTGACCACGTGTGTATAAACACATTAAGTATATACATTATTTATAATTATATAAATGTAAACTTATCAACTTTTATATAAATATTTTATATAATAAAAATATAATAAAAAAAAAAGCATCTGTAAATGAAAAATGTCTTACCCATTTCAGTGTTTTCCTTGGGTGCCAATTTATGTTGAGAAATAACTTTTGCAGGCTGCCTTACAGTGGCTGAACATGGCAAAGTCAACATCTGTACAAAAAAAAAAATAGTAATTATAAATAGAATAAAACTATTCTAAAAATATAATTCTGTCACAAAACCTGTACACTTCAAAGTTACTAACCTGATTGGGAAGGACTGCAAGTTTTCCAGTATTTTGCCCCATTACAGATACTGGAAGCATCACATTTTGTAACATGGGCTGAACTGGAGAAGATATAATGATTGTGGAGCCTAAAACAAATTCAATTGGAATTTCAAACAATATGCACCTTTAATCCCGAGGAAGACTAAATAAAGTCTGCAAATGAGTACCTCAACATAAACACAGAAACATACAACCTAAATAAAAGTATAAAGTGTCTTATATAATCAAACTAACTCTTCACTCACCAGGCGAATAGGTCTGAGAGACATTTGCTCCCATGGACACCACAGTCCTCTGGCGAGGTGGAGTCGTTACCACATGCGGCATTAAAGACACGGTCCCTTGAGGCACATTACTTGGAAGCAGCACAACATTTGACCGCTGCTCGGCAGCAGCCGGATCAGTTACGACAAAATAACTGCTTGAAGGCCTAAAGGTGGGGTTAGCTTGCAACAGCTGAATGAAACCGGTTTCCTGACTTGCAGGACATCCCAACGCAGGCTGTCCGCTACTCTGCACGCTCCTCGTAGGTGTTCCGAATGATCCAACCCCCTCTGCCCCCTGTAAGCAGCTCACAGCCTGAGCCGTTTCCTCTTGTGTTATGACCGCAGAGGTTGCGGTCAAAGTCTTGGCAGGTGATTTGGCAGGAGAGGACAGGAAGATGGTGGGGATGTGGTCACTGGTGATGCTGGAAACTGCCTGGTTCAGTGCTGCATCAGTTGAGACCTCGTCCTGCTCGTCACTGATGATGATTTTTAGAGAAACAATCTTATTGGGATCAGCCTCACTGGCGTCAGAAATGCATGGCGTAGTTGCGATAGATGAAGCACCTGATGTAGGGAGATTGCTTTTGACAGTACTGGACTGAGTTTGAGTGCTGGAAGGAGTTAAAGGCATCTTGTTTGTAGAAGGTGGAGAAGCCGTTTTGGCGGATATGTCTGTGTCAGGTTGAGGCAAGCAAAGTGAGGGCACAGCGTCACTTTGAACGGATAAAGAGGTTCCCATATCCTCATTCTGTCCGATGGTCATTCCTGCTACTCTCCCAGGCTCATTCACAGATGCGTTATTTGAGGTTTCAGTAGTGGATGTGGTTTGCGATGTCTTACTTGAAACAGGAACTTGACTGCTTTTATTGTCATTTGATGTTTCGTTGATGTTTGAGCTCTCCAGAGTAACTAGCTGGATATTTACACTCTCAGAGGCTTCATTTTCTGGTTCATCTATCTCCATGCCAACTCCTTCCTCTGTCAAAGAAGAGCTTGATATGGTTTGGTCAGGTGGTCGCGAATCTGCTTTATCATTCAACCTTGAAGTTGAAGTGCCACCTTTGGATTGTTTATTACCAGATAAAACTCTAGTCCTGGCTAGTCCTCTTTTGGAGTTTGTGGATCCTCGTCCAGTTTGTTTGGTTACGATACGTGGCTGCGAAGCTGTGGAAGCAGATGCATTACGAAGGCTGGATGATTTCTTTTTGCTTTTTGACTCAGACTGGGTGCTTAGGTTTTGTGCCCTACTTTCTCCTCCTGATGTGGAATCCTCCTGTCCAGTGCCTTAAAATCATAAATAAAATCATACAACAGTATATTGCCTCTGCACTGAAAAGTTAGGGGTCAGTGAAATTTTTTTGTTTTTAAAGAAAGTAATACTTGTATTCAACAAGGATGAAATAAATTGATCAGGAACATCAGTGAAGACATTTATAATGTTACAAATGTTTTCTATTTCAAATAAACACTGTTATTTTGGACTTTCTATTTCATCAAAGAATTTTGAAACAATTGTATCAGTATCACAGTCTCCCAAAAACAACTATTATAAACAATGTTTTTAACATTGATGACAAATGTTTCCCAAGCATCAAATAAGCATAATAGAATCATTTGTGAGGGATCTTGTGACACCAAAGACTGAAGTAATGGCTGTTGAAAATTTTGAATATAAACAAATATATTTAAAATAAAAAAAATTCACCGACCCCAAACTTTTGAACCATTGTTCATAGGGGTGTGTGATATATCGTCTGTGATAATATCATAATTGTTGTTATAACAATGTGCGATTTGACATTATCGTGTATTTTGCAAAAACCAAACAAAACACACCTACAGAGCACACGCATACATTACGTGAAGAAGTCTAGACTAGTGCGTGTGCGAATTTAGAGTGCGTTCTTTCACTGCATGCTTCAGTCTATTAAAATGTTTAGAATGATCACAAATTCAAGACATGGGGGAGAAAATGTATATATTTATACCACTTCAAATAGTTAATCAATTTCACATGAAGAGTGCCATTTTTTCTCCAAAAATTACCATGATTACAAATGCGACATTAATTTTGTACAACAGTTCAATAAACAAGAAGTTAATTAAGAGACTTATGTTTTAGACACTATATTTCCTGTTTTTGTACTATTTCGACAACAAAACTAATTCCAAACACAACCACAGCACTGTTTTGTGTCTCTGAGCAACATGAAGGTGTTTCGTTCCTGAATGAATCAACCGTTTAAATGATTCGGTTCAATCGCAATGACTCACTTATTTACAGTGACTTGCTGCCACCTACTGGCGGTCTAATTTCACATTTAAAGTATCTATTCAACGTTTTATTGTTAATATATCAAAACAATATTTATGCATTTGTAAATTGCAGGTTAAATGCATTCATGTCCTGCATTAAACAGTGTGTAAATACATCTAAATGCCACTTCAGATTGCAAAGATTCACCTCTGCACTGCAAAGATGAATTTTGTTCATACTGTTTTTTATTTGCTTGGTAACCACCCAAATGTTTTATTATTCTAATTCACTGATTAAAAGCCATTTCACACTGAGCACGATGCGAAAAAGCGAGGCGAATCGCAGACGAACATTGCTTTCACACCAAGCGCGAAACGATTGATCGCCTTCTGCTAATTCACGCCTGCACGCTAGTTGGTGCCGACCAGCAATGCATTTTTCCTCAGATATGTATCTCGTAGCCTATATGGATTTAACATCGTCCGCTGCTCAATATACAGCATTAAATTAAGATAAATAGGCTAAAGTTTGGTTCTATGCCAGAAACACAAACTATCTATAATGCTTACAAGAAAACATCTTAAAATACAAGCAGAAGTAGCTGGTTTTCGAAACAGCGGCACCACTCGTTGCCTTTTTGTGCAACAGCAGCTGCTCCACGCACGTGATCTAAGCTCAAATCTGATTGGACGGCCCGTTTCATCAAGGAGCGATGGGGGAAAAAAATCGACACACAGGATGAAGAAAAACTTCGCTTTTTTGTGCTGTGAATGATCGCACCTGGTGTGAATAGCTCCATAGGGATCTATTGTTTCGATTCAAAAGTGTCATCGCACCGAACCTTTGCGCCGAATTTTCTCATTCAGAGTGAAAAGCCCTTAAATGTAAGAATTTGACTCAAAAGATAATGGACACTTTTCGAAAATTGGCTTTATAAAGGTAAAAATGCCCATGTAAAAATACATTTAAACTTATTGGAAAAGATTCATTTATATCAGTGTGAACTGACCACACAGAATATGAAGAACATCAAAACCTTTAGGAGTCAGCTGTCTACGGCAGTCCTTAAGGTATGAGCACAATAACACACTCAGCAAAATATCGTCTAATTATCGTTATCGATAAAACCCCAGACATAGAGATATTATTTTTTGTCAATATCGCACACCCTTAATTGTTCATATAATTAAATGTCCACAAAGTAAAGCCGACCCATCTTACCGGTTTCAGAAGCGCTGTCTACATGCCCGGTCTCATCACTCTCTTGTGCGCTGGTACTAGTACTGAAGCTCTCATCAGCCTGTTCACTGCCTTCAGCCATTTTACTTTTCCCTTCAAACAATATGAAAGGTGATCAGTGAGACCATACAAATTAAAAAATCAGTTTGGCTTTTATAACAGAATTTGATTTGCTCAAACCTACCATAGTCGAAGAGGTCAAAGAGTGCCTGGAATGCTGGGTCTGACTCTGTCTGGGCCAATATGTCTTGGATGGCATCATCGGTCATATGAATTTCCCCCTAAAACAATTTTACAAGTTAAGGCTTGATTTGGCTGTCAACATATACAAAACAAACAATAAAAGATGTGCATTCACACACCTGGAGGCCCAGGATTTCATCAATCGACTGCTCTTGTTCCACAGTACTGCAGGCAGCTTTTGATGTCTGAGGACTATTATCACTGTTAAAGTGATATTACAACATGTGTTTAGTAAGATCACAATGTTTTGTTGTTTTATGTTTAGTTTTATGTGTAGTAAGATTTCAATGTTTTTGTGTGTGTGTGTGTGTGTGTGTGTGTTTAAGTTGTTTCTTGCCCATTATTTAGCATTTACCTTGCCAAGATTTTGTTGATGTTTTCAGCAAGTTTTTCTTGTAAGGATCTATCATTGAGAATTTTTTCTCTGGCATTTTCTATAACTATTTGCTGTTAAAAAAGAAACATATGATCTTCAATTAAGCAGAAGTAAATAGAAACTCCTTGAAAACATTTTTAAAAACCCTTAATGAATCAGCCTGACTCACAGATAAGTTCTCCGTCACAGTTTCTTCACTTTGAGATTCCACAATGGGAGTGCTGGACACTACGGTGGCTCTGCTGGTCCCACTGGCACCCAACTGACCACCTCCTCTCCGCCTTGGCGAGTCACTGCAGCACAAAACACAGATTGATCTGGTTACAGATTGATCTGGAAAAGATAGAAAAAGTGAAACTGCAACATACTTCTGGTGTCGACATCACTCTCATCTTACCATTTCCTGCGGGCCGGAGACAAAGGTCCTGGATTCAGTCTATTATCAGGAACCAGTATCTGCAAAGGTGACTCCCCTATGAAGATGTAAGATAACAAAATGGAAAGAGGGTACTTACAAATCATACAAAAGTGTGATTCAAACATGTTTTTCAGGACTCACCTGGCTGACTAAGGTAGAGAGTGAAAGGTCTGGTATACTGGGAAGTGTAAGACACTGGGGTGGAATGTCCCAGCATGCCTTGAGGGGTGGACACAGCGCTGGGGACACACTGAACTGCTGGAGTCACAGGTGGGTGCCCAATGATGGGAGACTGTGATGCCAACAAGGGTCTTTGTTGACGCCTCATATTTTGAATGCTATTCATAGTGCGCACTTAGTGACAGAAAAAAAGTAATAAATTACGATACTGTTCAAACGTTTTGGGGTCTGTAAGATTTTTTAAAAGAAATTAATACTTTTATTCAGCAAGGATGCATTAAATTGATCAAATGTGACAGTAAAGTCAGTTATAATGATACACAAACATTTCTATTTCAAATAAATTCTGTACTTTTGAACTTTCTATTCATCAAATAATATATTTTTTTTAATGTATATTGAAAATATTGATCAAATAAACAATATTAACATAAAAAATGTAAAAAAATAAATAAATAAAAATCTTACCCTAAATCTTTAAACGGTAGTTTGTGTTAATTGTGCACGTATTTTTACATTCCATGCCATATCTATATATTATATTTGTGTTATATATCCATTATATTTGCCTAATTTCAATAATTCCAAGTCATCAAGAACACAATTTCTCTCAAACAATGAGTAAAACTCACGTCGTTGATTCAGCTGCACTGCAGGAGAATTCTGCAGAGACCTGTGGACAATACAGAAAGATTTTAATAAATACGGTGCATAAAATAATTAAAACATTCAATGTAACAATGTAAACAAATATTCATTCACTTGATTTGGTTGAGTGTGAAGTCAAGCTTTTTCCATAATGATGTCATCACAGCTGGGATTTGATTTTCTTGACTTGTTTCTGCAGAAGAAATGACCAACATGTTAAAATGGAAACAGGTTCACTGTGTATCTCAAAACATTTAATTTACTTTTAAGGGTAACTCACCTTTTGCTTTAACAGCAACATATTCATTTAAAATCGTAATCAGGTTTTTTCCAAAAAGAGACTGGAAAAGAAGAATAATCAGCAATAACAATATCGTTATCTATTAAACATGTCTTCTTAACACACGCCAGTAATTTATTGATGTTTACCACCGTGTTATCAATCATGAACTTGACACATACAAACACACAGGCAGGGATGACCCCGTCCTCTGAGCTGTGCTCGGCATATTCCTTCAGGTTTGGACTCTCATAGATGAAGGCTCGGCTTGTGGCAGTGAGCCCTTCTTGCTGCAGGTAGCCTAAAAGTTGAAAGTAAATGACACAATTTCATATTTAATTTTTTTAATTTGAGAATAGAAGATAAAACAGCCATTACTGTTATCGTTCATCTCAGCATTTTGACACATCACAGCCTCGCACTCTGACTGAGCTCAGAACGACACAATTTTCTGACACATGTGTCTCAATTTCGTAATGGTCTAAATATTTACCACTACCCAGCAGTTTTGGAGACAAATTACATATGCTGTAATTAGGAACAAAGTATTAGCTCGCTAGCTTCTCCTAGAGAGAGACACAAGAGTGAACTTAACTTACCCAGCACAAGTCTGGCGACGTCAGACGGGAGCAACATACTTCGATGTTATCCTGTCTCACCAAATCGTCTGCATTTGAAGCATGTGTATTAAAGTTGAATTTAGTCCATAATGTGATAATACAGCTGAAATATTGCAGGTTGCTTAACCCTCTCATCCATCTCGACTACGAAAAGGCGCGGAAATTCGCCTCCTCTGACCCGGATATTGTTTCTGTAATATTCGAGAGGAAATAAAGGGAAATGTAGTTTTGTTGTCTTTTGTTTTGTTTTGTTTTGTTTTGTTTTGTTTTGTTTTGTTTTGTTTTGTTTTGTTTTGTTTTGTTTTCTTTTCTTTTCTTTTCTTTTCTTTTCATTTCTTTTCTTTTCCTTATTGAGCTTAGAGTTCCCAGATCTCTTTAATGTTTTAAGCACTATAAGTTTATATTACGTTGATATCTATAAGCACTATACGTTATTTATTTATTTACATTTGATTATAGAGCTACAGCGAGAGAGAGCATATATATATATATATATATATATATAAAACGTGTGTGGGGGGATAGATAGATAGATAGATAGATAGATAGATACTCTGAATTAAAGAAGATAGAACATCGTATTATTTTATTATTTGTCTTATTGTTTTATTATTTCGTAGAGTCGATGTATATATTTGTTTAGAATGAATGACTTTGCCCGCCGTGACTTTTATTTTGACACACAGCCCTAATACAGAGATTACAGTCGAGCCCCTTTAGAACAGAGATAAACAAGCTGCAGACGACAGTTGCGTCTGCGGTGTATTCAAGCGTTACAAATACAAAACTCAAAACTCGGATTGCAGTGATTTAATTGGAGTGTCGGTGAACTCAGCGATGAAACGGTAAGGCGTTTGTTTTCCTAGAGCATTTATATATGAGTTATGTCGTGTGGGTTTAATAATAAGCGATAAAAAGGGGAAACCAGATCCTCCAGTCGATGTATGTACGTTATGGCCTCATGAGCGTGCAGTCGGTGATTGATCTATATTAGCCTTGGGTTTAGCTCATAGTAATAGGTCCGGGTTTTCTTTTTCATATCTTGAAATGAGCTCTTGAGAGGGTTTTGCGGTTGTTTTGGCCGGAGTGATTGTTTGTTTTTTTCTTTTACATATAACGTTATTTGTAAAGACAATAGGCTATCGGTTTTATTGTACACAGCTACCAAATACAGCATTTAAAATAATAAACATAGGCTATGAAGTCTTTAAGAGTGATGATTTTGTACCAGTAACGTCTTCAAACAACAAAAACAGGTCAGAGTGGTCTTTAGGACCACATGGTCAATAAAACAGCTTGAAGTGAAGACCGTGTTCTTGTGTCCTGTTTACACAGTCAGAGTAATGATAAAGTCCTGTAATGGCACCTTTGTTCTAAATGACTATAATCTTGCGTAATCCATGTCATTAACTGTTTGCTTATAATGATTGTTTCATTAAGAAATCTGGTTAACACTTTCACATTCAGTAGGCTGATAAATAAGATATGATAAAGAGCACTTTTACAGAAGTAAGGACACACAAAGGGTGAATTCAGAAAAATTGTGCCACTATCAAAATGGCAAAATTGTTTGAATTCACCCTGTATATGATATTAGTGAAATAATGCTTGAAAAGCATATTTCATCAGATGGGCTTAAAATGGAAGGTTTGTGTTTTGCCAAAACAACAACTTCTGTTGTTCCTCTTTTACACAAAACATATTGTTCCTTAAGTTTTTGACATTGCAGCCTAATGTATTTGATAATAAACTAACTTTCTTTTGTTTTGAGAGCATTATGTCTTCTTTAAACAATTTTATTAACATATTTTATGTCGATGTGAATATTTAAAGAAAATTGTGTGTCTTAGGTCTTGTAATTGCTCATCATTTCTTTTAAAGTTTTTTTTTGTTTTTTTTTAATCATTTTAATGGCCATATTTTTGAAAGTACAAATATTTATACTATGTACATACATCAAAAATACATTAATTGTTTGGTACAATGTACTTAATGTGTTCAGCAATTAATTACAAAAACATTCGGGTATTTTTTTTAAAGGAAGAAAAACCTAATATATTCTGAATATGTTTGTTTCATTTAAATGTTAGTACGTAGTGGTTAAAGACGCTTAAAATAAAGTGAGACCAATTAATCGCATGAAAGCTATGTATACTAGTTCTAAAATAATTATCAAAATGCTGTTTAAATTATGAGTAATACACATCAGACCACAAGACATGCCAACTTCCTAAAAGTATTTTGTATCAACCCACATATCTGAAGGAAATGAAGTACACACTTTCAGAATGAAGTAAATAGACCAGAGAACATTTTGTTCTCTGCTGTCTTGATATAGCAGAGACTATTGCCTGTGTTCAACCTTACTATTGGCAGAGCCCCCATTGTCTCCCCCTCCTGTCACCGTGCAAACAAACACCCTCGCTCGCTCAGCCAGTCAGAGGTACTGCATGTGTCTCAGCAGAGCAGTTGGAAAGAGTCCCAGAGCTGCATAAGCATGCAAGAGTCAAAAAATCAGTCCTATAGAAAACAAACTTCCCATAGCATTCGTCTGATGCGCTTGACTAAAACCACAGGGTTGACGATTGACGAAAAAGTAAACGTGCTGCAAATTCACTACATATCCACCACAAGTTTGCAGAGAGAACACCGTGTTCCTGAAACAGCCTAAATGAGAAGCAAAGACTGTTTGGCATATGGACACATGGTATGGACACATTAATATTGTTGCTTTGCAAGGATGAGTAATTTTTTACTTTTAAAGGAAAAGTTGAGATTTTTAAAGTACTCCATGAAGTCATAAGGTGACATTTACGCCATGCATCAATCTCTATAACAAGTCATACAGCTTCATAAGCTGATGTACCGCCAGCTTCATATCAATCAGTATAACATTTGACATGAACATTCCTCCTTTATACCGTGAGGTTCAGAGGGGTTCATTTGAATGGGCTGGGATGGGCTGTACTGCACTTCCAGTTCCACCTACACTGATATGGGGTGTTGACATTTTACCAGAATACATAATAACACACAGTAAATCCCTAACCATACAAACAGCACAAGGGTTGGGCGTGACTGTTGTGACGTAGCTGAAGGACACAGTGTTCCTGATTTTATTTACAGCAGCTTTAGCACAAGAGAGCGTGCACTGCTTTTAAAGTCATTAAAGGCCAGGACACACCAACTACACATTGTAGCACAGACTACAGCCGACGGCAAACTAACATGTGCGTTCTGCGCATGCGTGAGAGGAATTAACTGTCTATATCAGCAGCTATCAATAGTATATATTCGTCATTCAAAAGGAGAAACCGAAACAAAGATATACGAGATAAACGCAGATATACGAAACATAAACAAAGCAGTGCTTGCTTACCATTTTGAATATCAGTAACGTTGATAACTTCAATCATTTTAAGCGGCTCATGTTGTTATGAAAACATTCGCATATAAGAATGATTGGGAAAGATCACGTAACATTTAAACAGCCTTCTGTCTGTACCACCTTCATTTACGTGCTTGTTTTCATCACTTTCGCTTTAATTCTCGGGCACTGACTCGTTCGCTAAACTGAACATCGAATCCGAGCAACATGTTGAATCGGGCAAACTGCCGCCAACGTGAGCCCGACGAGTGGAACACACCAAACAAACTAGCCCGACCGTCGGCTTGGTGTGTCCCGGCCTTAAATCAGTTTTTTTAATCAAACTATTTGGTGGCACTACATGTTTGTAAGTATTTCCTGTCACATTGAACTCTGAGTCTGCAAGCTTAAAACTAAAATATTTAATTTAAGTTAAAAAAGTAAAAACATTATTTTTGGAAAGTTGCATGAAACACCAGGAATGACCTGGTGAACTCCAACAGATTACAACTTTCAGAGCAGATATAAGCTGCTTTGGCCCCAGTAAGAACCTTGTAAACACACAAGAATAGATGCTGTTGTGTAGTACAGCTCTACATTAAAAATTAAAGCAACAGTTGAAGTTAGGGACGATGTTTTGTTTTAAAGATTGCAATGTTAAGGCCGGGACACACCAAGCCGACTTCAAAGAACTAGCGGCGACAAAAGCCAACGGTGTTGTCACCTCGCGTGCAGCGTCGTACCAGAAAGCTGCACGTGAACACACCGCACAGACTACAGCCAACTGCAAACTAACACGTGCGTTCTGCGCATGCGTGAGAGGAATTAACTGTCTATATCAGCAGTTATCAATAGTATATGTTCATCATTCAAAAGGAGAAACCGAAACAAAGATATACGAGATAAACGCAGATATACGAAACATAAACAAAGCAGTGCTTGCTTACCATTTTGAATATCAGTAACGTTGATAACTTCAATCATTTTAAGCGGCTCATGTTGTTATGAAAACATTCGCATATAAGAATGATTGGGAAAGATCACGTAACATTTAAACAGCCTTCTGTCTGTACCACCTTCATTTACGTGCTTGTTTTCATCACTTTCGCTTTAATTCTCGGGCACTGACTCGTTCGCTAAACTGAACATCGAATCCGAGCAACATGTTGAATCGGGCAAACTGCCGCCAACGTGAGCCCGACGAGTGGAACACACCAAACAAACTAGCCCGACCGTCGGCTTGGTGTGTCCCGGCCTTAAGATGTCACTTTCACTGCGTTACATGGTCATTCAAAATATTGGGGTCAGTTTTGCAAAAAAACAAATACTTTTATTCAGCATGGATGCATTAAATTAGTCCAAAATTAAAGTAAAAACATCTGTAATGTTACAAAAGATTTCTATTTCAAATAAATGTTGTTGCTTACACAAAGATATTAAGCAGCTAAACCTTTTTCAGTATTGATAATAGCAAATGTTTCTTAAGAACCAAATCAGCATATTAAAATGATTTCTGAAGAATCATGAGACACTGAAGACTGGAGTAATCGTACCGACCACAAAATTTGAATTGTAGCGTACATAGAATTTTGTTTAATATTATGTAAAATATTTATTAATATTTATTTATTACATTCAGTATTGTTTTTAAAAAATAAAAAAATAAAATAAAAACCTAATAAAACTGAAATCAGTCTTTTTAAATGCTACTAGTAAATTTAGCAATCACAACATTATAATGTACAAATTATTATAATGTACATTATAATGTACGCTCGGACCGAGCGTTTTGATTGGCTTTCCTACCTGCCTGTCAACATATGTATTTGCATACCTCTGCGCACCCTGTTCGCGCAGACAGGATACGTCATCAGCGCATTCACGTACGCTGTGCAAACAGAGCGAGAATGGCAGGCAAACATCAACAACCTGACCTTCCTTCCTGGTATTATAGTACTTTTACTAACTGTACTATAAAGTTTTCTCACTGGTTGATAACACATGATGTATTGTAGTAATGTTGTCTCTGGTCGTCTCGTCTGTGTGTGCGTTCATGTGTTCAGGGGGCGTGGCTTTGGACGGCGATTGCAGGGAGGGTTGGACGTTCGCTTTTAGTGCTATAAGGCTAAAGTTAGCATTTTACAAGATCTCCTACTGCACCTTTAAGTATTCATTGTCAAAAATAGGTAGGGATGCACCGATACCACTTTTTCCAGTACTCACCTGATACCGATACTTTTATTTTTGATACTTGCCGATACAGAGTAGAGTACCGATACCGATATTTTTATTGCATTTGTACATTTTTTAAATATTGGGTACAGAAACCAAAAGGGTGTGTAGTATTTACACAACTATCAATACTTAGTCGGGCAGCCCTTAGTCTTAATGACAGCATATAGTCTCCTGGGCATGCTGTCATCCAGCTTCATGCAAACCTGAACTTCAACTTTCAATCCCCAGACTCGGTCTGAATAATTTTTGGACCCAAATTTGTATCCGTTTTATTGGTAGTCCACTGTATGAAGAATTTTGGGGTATAATTTGTCACAGTTTACTTTATTTTGCTATCCTCACTTACATAAATGAACTATAGTGTTTAACTTGTGCATTGTTTTACTTACTTGTTTTTGACATATCTGACCGAACTACAAACTTTCCAGTGATGTCTGTGAGAAAGATATATTCACTCGACAAGCTCGCGCATCTGTGACGCCGCGCACTCAATCCACTCAGCGTGCTTTGTTTTTCAGCTCGCGCACATCAGCTATACAGGCGTTAATACTGAATGTTTAACATTATATTCATTGCATACATATACTTCGTAGTAGACATCCTTAACTCCTTTCTGCTGTCTGTTGTTCTGTTGTCGGTGTTTCTTTGTTTGAATATGGCGCTTATCACATGCTGTGTGGTATCGGCGTTTGGTATCGGGGCATTTTAACGAGTACGAGTACAGGAGACCAGTATCGGGCCCGATACCGATACCAGTATCGATATCGGTGCATCCCTAAAAATAGGTATATCTCAGATGAATTTGAGGACTTAAAATAGAAGTCAGAAAACAGAATATGCAAATCCTAAAAAATCCTGTTAAAAAGGGTACGCAGCTACGCAATATCGTGTTCATTATCAGCGATGTATCGCATGCGATAATGAAAGCTGTTTGCGTAGCTTGTCAGTTAACTACGGCTCTGTGTAGTAAATCTGAAAGCACGTGCTGGAGATTTACTACTAATCACAGAACCGGCTTTACTGATGAGATGCGCATGATAAATGCATGCGATTTATCGTGCAGCCCTAAAATAAGTCTCCAGTGTCATCATAAATGTGATGGATGTGCTCTTTCTGTGTATTTTTAGAAGGGGTTATGGTAGGTTTCAGTGATAATCATTCTGTACGAGTTTGTCCCGCTGTGACCACTGGCTGAGACTGTATTATTGTGTAATCTGATGTGGTCGCCTGGGGGCTTGAAATTGGATGCTCCGTCTTGCTTCAGCTTGTCTATGACATTTAGTTGTTTGTTCTGACATAAAACGTGTTAAAGGTTAGTTCACCCAAAAATGAAAATTCTGTCATTAATTACTCGCCCTCATGTCGTTTCAAACCCATAAGACCTTTGTTCATCTTCGGAACACAAATTAAGATATTTTTGATGGAATCTGAGAACTGTCTGACCCTGCATAGACAGCAACGCAACTGAAATGTTCCCAAGTCCAGAAACGTAGCAAGGAGATCTGTAAAATAATCCATGTGACATCAGTGGTTCATCTGCAATTATACGAAGCTACGAGAATACTTTTTGTGCGCAAAAGAAAAAAGAAAAAAATGATTTTATTCAACAATTCGTCTCCTACGCATCTCCCTGGTGTCATTTTGGAGAATATCTGCTGGACGTAAACAGCGTATGCAATTCTGTGTCAGCTGCGTCACGTGGATATGTTGTTTTCATTCAAAAGATTATTTTACAGATCTCCTTGCTACGGTTCTGGACTTGGGAACGTTTCAGTTGCGTTGCTGTCTATGCAGGGTCAGACAGCTCTCAGATTCCATCAAAAATATCTTAATTTGTGTTCCGAAGATGAACGAAGGTCTTACGGGTTTGAAACGACATGAGGGTGAGTAATTAATGACAGAATTTTCATTTTTGGGTGAACTAACCCTTTAACTGATTTCCATCTTGATAAGATTGTATGTACTGTACAAGGATCATCATCTGAATTGAGTTTTCATCACTCAGAGCAAAAAGCTTTTTTTATTGTTTTAGTTGACGTCTTTTGTTGCTATATGGTGCTGCTTGCAAAAAAAATAAATAAATCAGTTTTATGTGTAAAATAAAAACCTGCAAAATGTTGACAGCTCGTAAAGTTTGTTATAGATGTATAAAACCACATGTTAGCTTTGGCAGATTACCATTGATTGTTCTGTTTTAGGACTTTAGCCTTCATTTGAGTGTTTACTGATTAGTTTTATATTTGAAGTTTGCATAATATTTCTGTGAAATGGAATTATTATGGTTGACCAAATTATCGGATCTGTTCTTCGATGCTCCTTTTCTCACAAACCAACATTGCTGTCTTGGTTTTATGCCCTGTTGTTAAATTAGAGTCATGTGCTTACAAATAGAGGTTTTGATCCAGGGCAGTGATACATGACTGTTTATGTTTATTCTGGCTGTGCAAGTCCTTATACAGACTTATTCCTGTGTGTTGATTGATTTTTTTTTTTAACCAAAGTGTACAGAGCCTGACTTGACTGACCACAGACTACGTGCCGACTGAAACCGTGTGGCTGGAGCCCAGCCTGTGCAGACATGCTGTACGGCATTTCTGTCCTGTTTACTGCACCATGAAATACAATAACGCAATAAATCAGTGCCGATGGGAGAGCTAATTATGTTCTGACAGTAGGAAAGTTAATCCAGACCTGTATATCTAAAGGAAATGTTTGACTATGGATTAGTTTTGGATTCATTTTTAATTTTAATTTTTAATTAATTTAACTTTTATTCAATGAGGACGGATGCATTAAATTGATCAAAATTGGCAGTTTAGATATTTTATATTAAGATTTCTATTACAAATAAATGCTGTTCTTTTGAACTTTCTATT